>NC_091474.1:8654582-8954582 GCF_036971445.1 Narcine bancroftii | reverse complement strand
CTCCATTCAGAGAACTAACCTCTCCCCATTTTTTTCTCTCTCACGTACCTTCTTGCCTATATCCATCTATGACCTCTTTCCCGTTGGCCTGTGCTCCTCTCCCTGCTCCTTCCTCTCCTCACCAACGAACCCCCCTCCCCAGTTCTTCTCTTACCTTTTCAGTCACCTATCTGATTTTTTTTTTAACTCTTACCTTGATGAGGGGCTCTGACACATTGGTTTCCCTTTTCTTCCTAAAGATGCGGCATCACCTGCTGAGTTTCTCAGTACTTTTTTGTATTGCACTTCCACCACCGCTTCTGCATACTCAGGTTTAACTAAAGTTTCCCCATTGGATTCTTTTTCCTCCAAGGTAGTCCCTTGAGTTAAGGGGGCTGATGAAGAATTTTGTGAGAGTGTTTTGAGATGCCTGCAACATGTCCATGTCTCCAAAGCTTACAGAAAATTAGGTATTTGCTTGGTAGACCATGAGTTACATTTCAGGTCTCTGTCTTCCAAGAGTCTTTTACCAAGTTGATTGAAGGCTATGCTGGCACTTTGAAGGTAGCAGTGAATATAGTCTGCCTTCACTGAGAAATAGCTTCATAACTATTTTCTATTGTTACACAAGAGTGTCAGTGAGGTCAGATTGATGGAAGACCCGTGTTTTGTGGATTTTCTCTTGCAGCCTATAGGTAGGATGCTCCTGGCAACTTTTCTAGGAGTCTCAAAGCAAAACCATTTCCTTGGTTTATCTATTCCTATCCAAAATAGACACTTTACTCCAAGTTGAAAGATTATTGGGAGGGCAAAGGTAAAGCTTTATTCTTGAAGCCCAAGAGAGAAAATGTGATGTTCTCACTGAACACTGGGAACTCCCATCCCTGACTGTTTAAAGTGGAGAAGAATCATGTTGGATGGCAATTTTCTTCTGTGGAGCCTTATGGGCATGCAATGAAAATAGTGGAAGGGACATCCCATTAACGATGCTCTGTCAGCACCTGTGGGGTGTGGAATGCCTATTCATTTGTAGCAGAGTCTGTGGGTCCAACGTCTGAAACCATAAAACTGGATTGGATGCAAGTTATTGTCGACCCTATGAGACTATTTGGGAAGGAGAGCAAGAAGCGAAGGTCTGTTCTCTTTTTCACTTCAATGAATGAGTCATTGCTGACTTGGAGCTTGTCTTCATCTACACAGGGTCTGCAATGGTTCTGTTCATCCTGCAGGTTATTTGCACCATTGTGGAGGTGAGATGCAGTTTTGCATCAAGGAAGATTGAGAAGCGGGTTGGTGGAATGACACCTTAGTTTGGTCCCTGATAGGAATGAGGTGACATTATTACTAGATCCATTGGTTAGGACTGTGACTTGCATATCATCATTTCAAAGATGTAGAATGGTTTCTGAGGACTGAGAATGATTGTCCACAAACCTTCTGGTTGATTATGGTGTCCATATGATCTCTGGCATGCACTCTTCATATACTTGAAGATGATGTATTTCACACTACAAAGTTATAACATCTCTGCCACATCAATACAGCTTCAGCTTGGGTTTCCTTTGCTCCTGAGATTTGATGGATTTCCGCCATTGGAAGGTTTTCAATATCTTGGTGGTGGTAGGCGTGATGGGTGGGATGCAATGATTGTACCATGTTATGCAACATCTAGTGGAGGCAATGTCATTTGAATCAAGGGCAGTCATGGTTGGGGAGTTAATAAACTGCAGCTGATAATAACATTGCAGCAGTTAATGAGAGCCACTCATTAATGTGATTTTATTGTTTAATGTCACAAATTTTTCCAAAACCCCTCACAAAATAGGCTGGTAACGAAGATGATATTCATCTTGTTGATGCTCAATATTCCTGAATGCCGTGAACAAAACTTTTGTAGCTTTTGTCTGCCCGGTGGTAGGTAGAAAAATGTGACTGCGTGCTCGGCTTTCTAAACATTGTACTTACTAACAATGAGAAATGAATGTGTGCAGATTCTTTGGTCTGTTTATTACAGATCTTACAAAATTGATCATTAGGCCACAGTTGATGGATGTGGAACGAAAAATAGTAAACAACATGGTGTCGATGTTTCAAGGTTACAATTTTTTTTAAAAGCTTGTGCCTTTTTAAAAGAGCAGATGGAAACTGCAATTTCATTTATTTAATATGCATTTCTGATCTTATTTTTCAAAGCAAGCTTTTTTCAATGCAGACATCAAAATAACTAAATGCTTCTGATCAAAATTCTGGATCTGGCCCATCACACAGAGAAAAGAACACCAGGTTTAAATGGAGGAGCAAAAGTTATTAGAAAGTCATTCTGCTGAACTTGGCCTGATTGCACCTCACAGTATGTGGACCAGATTGGCAGACACTTGTGCCCATTGAAGGGGCTCTTGGAGCTTTGGATGGCTGCCAGATTATAATGGGATGGTTGCCACGATTGGCTTTGCAGGCTGACAGGAAGAACCTGCAGAAAGACCTCCAACAGCTTGAACAAGCACTCAATGCCCACATTTGTTTTTATTATCTGGTGCCAGGGATCACTTCATGAAAGAAAAGCTTTATTAGGCCCTCAGCATCAAGTGGGCTGGTGGTCTCATTGCCATGTTTGACTTCAAAGTGAAAACAAACTTCTGTGAAGTGAATATTCAATTTTTATTCCAAGTGTATCTTCCAAACCATGACTGTGCTGGATATTTTGTTTCTAATATTAGTTGCTGTGTTCTGTCTTGAGAGAGTTTTGCAACTGCAAAAAAAAGATGACATTGAAATTTTATTTTTATTTCGTGATTTACACAAAAAAGTGAATGTCACAATCTGCCGTAAATGTAATCATATTTGTATAAAGATACCTTCACTGAATATTTTTGAAGTACCAGGATTATTTTTTTAAAATTATAGATACAGCTCTTCTAGCCCACAAGCCCACTCTGCCCATACACACCCGAATAATCGATCAACCCTGTATATCTTTTGAATCTAGGAGGAAATTGAAGCAATCTGGGGAGGGGTGGGTGGGAGAACCCCATGCAGACAATGTCGGATTCAAACCCAATCACTGTCGCTGTAATAGTGTTGCATGAACTGCTCTGTACTGGGCTCACTGCCATCAATATATATATATATATTTTTAAAGTTAAATTTTTTTTACCTAAAATTTTTAATTTATTCATACATCATGGTAACGGGCCCTTTTGACCCATGAGCCCATTGACCTACAATCCCTGGTATGTATTGAAGGGTGATAAGAAACTAGAGGACCTGGAGGAAACCCACACAGTCACAGGGAGAGTGTACAAACTCCTTATAAATAGCCCGGTATTTGAACGTCGGTCCCTATCACTCGTGCTGTAACAGCGTTGTGCTATCTGCGACGCTAAATGTGCCGCCCACATTGGTTTGAAGTTTTGATTCACTGTCTTGACCTACTCTGTTTTTCCCCTCGATGTTCTGGTGACTTTATGGCAGGTTGATGGCAGTATCTTCCACTGTGGTTGCTTGAGGATACCTGCTTCCCCATTCCTGCGCTGGCAACATCCATGTGAAGAATGTGTGGTCAGAATGAATGGTCACAGGCTTCCTATCTCCAAGGCTGGGAAATCTGCTACTGAGCCTGTATCAACAGAATCTTGGGGCAAGCAGTATAGTCCTTGGAATGATTGAGAGAGGTTATCCACTGGAGATGGGTGAGGAATGGTTTTTCTTTAATGTAAATCACTAATTTCAATCATTTTATATTTGTATAGTGAAAGATTGTGCTTTAGATGTAAAAATGCATACAGTATCTTTCCTTTTTTTTAAAAAAAGAGTCCACATATTATGAAATGTTAAAACCCATGGGCCCCCATTAATAGTAACAGCGTTGACAGCCTTCAGAAGCTGGATTGGGGCTTCAATGTCTGTCAAAGCCATTGTTTGCATGCAACTGCTTGATAACATTGGCACAGCCCACCTCTTGCTTTATGCCCTGTGTGACAGATTGTTCAATTTTATATTGTATATAGATATGTTTTAAAGGAGATAAATTGTGGCAGGTTTTTATATAGTGTAGGTCACAAACAAATACAAACACTTCAAAACCGCTCTCATTTAAAATGCCAGAGCTCTGCTCAAGCCAGACAGTTCAGGCTCTGAGTGCCTTTGCAAAAAATTTGAGGACTTCGCAAGTTGGTGTTACTTGGACATGCAGTGGAGTAATGGATTATTGTTTTGGAATGCAACAGATAAATGAACTTGAAAGATTGGGTCAGATGGTGCAGTCTGTCTGAATGTAGTTTGCTGTTGTAAGAGGGTTATGTGGGGAAGGTGGGGAGGAGAAGGGAATTCAGTTCTACAGTTCAGCAGCATCAGCTGGGACTGGAACAGGACAAGCTAGCAAGCTTGTGGAAAAGCCTCATTTTTGGAAGACTGCTTGTGAGTTCTTAGTTCAGCCTGGTCAAAGCCCTTGTGTTCCATAAAGGAAGAGATGGCTGGTTGTATAATGTTTCACTTGAAATAAGGGAAACAAAATGGAACTCGATGGTGACCTGAAAGAAAGGTTATCATCTGGAGAACCCTGATTGGGCAATTTTCTTTGGCAAAACATTGAAGTAGATGATTGGAAGGAATCAGTTTGTGTCCAATGAGCAACAAATCTCTCTGAAAACTAGAACCTTCCTGAGTAGTAACCATTTACCTTTCAAGCACCAAAGCCTAGCGAAGATGCACAAATGTTAAATTCTGTGCACAGAACCAGTGAACTTGGAGGAGTGAGAAATGAGATTGGACTGTAAATCAAGGAACTTTTCTCAACTTGCGTACACACAAGCACGCTTAGAATTAGAAGGGGGTTAAGTTAATAGTAATCAGTTAAAGTTTTCATGTTTAAAGATAATTAAAAGCAACTTTTGTTTAAGTAACCATTTGTCTTGGTGAATTTCTGTTGCTGCTGGGTTTTGGGGTCCTCTGGGCTCATAACACCTTCAGTAATGCTTGGATCCAGTCTCTCTGTGGATGATAGACCCTGGGGCCAGTGGGAGGAAGCAGGGATAAACAACCAGTGATTGATTTATTTTTGGGGTACTGTATTGCCTGGTATGTCATTGCTGTCACTAAGGTTGGTGTCACTCAGTGCGGTAATTCATGGTGTCACCCCTCTTTCCATTCCCCCCCTCCTCCCCATGGACCTCCTCCCATACCAGATCATGCAGAATCCTTAGTAATGTTTTTCACTAATGTTGCTCAATTATATGAATACTGACAATTAAAATAATTTTGTAAACTCTTTCTATATTGAATTACATTATTAGTAACTGACCAGAAGCCTTTTTCGATTTTTCTTTCTTTTCCTTTAATTACTACTTCATTCTTTAAAAAGTTTGATTATAAGTTCACAAATACTAATGAGCAAAATATTGTTGCTAAAACGCTCATAAATTTGACAAAAGCAGCGATTTTATTTAAAAAAAAACTGTCGCGAGTGCAGACGAAACCACGTGATTTGAAGCGTCATTGTAATTGGGTAATAATGACAGCTCCAACCGAAGGGCATTAGAAGGTTCAAAAAGTAAATTAGCACAAGTTTTAGGCTTGTAGGTATATTTATACATGAAATCTGATTTAAACAAAAAAAAAAAATTCTGCAGAAACACTGCATTAAAAATGTAAATAATTTTGGTGACACGCTGTGTGGTCCAATCTCTGGAAGGTATGCTGCTTGTTCCCGCATCACTTTGCTGTGCATCAAAGATATCGTCTCTTCTCATCTCTCTGCTTTCTGTAGGGACTGCTCTCTCCATGATTTCTCACTCCCCGCGCCCCCCCCCCCACCAAAACCTCGGCACCTTCCCCTGCAGCCACAAGTCCCATACTTGCACCCAGACCTCCTCTATTGACACCCTTTAAGTTCCTAAGCAGTCCATCCGAGTTAAAAACACCACTTCTATATTCACGGGAATTGTCTGGTGCTTCCGTTGTGGCCTTCTCTACGTCAGAGAGACTGGATGCTGTCTGGGAGATTGCTCCGCTGAACACCAGTTCTCTCTCTGCATCTGTGACCAGGATCTCCCAGCGGCCGACCATTTCAAATCTGCACCCTACTCTCGCACTGGCATGTCTGCCCATGTCAAACCAAGGCCACCTGTAAAATGGAGGGAGCAGCACCTAACTTCCCATCTCTGCACTCCCTAGCTGGATGGCGTTAACGTCGACCTCTCTGGTTTCTGCTAGACTACTCTCCGTTCTTTCCTCCAGCTCTCCATTCCTCCTTCCCTCTCCATTCATAGCCATCTGCCCTCCCCCTGTTTGCTTGTGTGCCCACCCTTCCTTATCCACTAATTATCTCATGCCTGTGAGACTAGGCCCCTCCCCCTGATCTCCTCCCACAGCCTGTTCTCCTCCCACCCCACCCATTTTCTTTAGGCAGCTGCCCACATTTTGTCCATACCTTGAAGTGCTCAAGTTGGTTATGTATTTATATCTTGCTCTATAAAGTACACTATTTGACCTGCTGAGTTTCACCAGCATTTTGACTTCAACCACAGTGTCTGAAGAACTTTCATCTTTTACTTCACCTACTGTGCGGTTCCCTGGCTGCTACAGAATAGAAGGCAAAAGCTAGGATTAGTCGATTATCACAGTTCTTCCAAGTGTTGATTTATCAACAGAGCCAAGTAGGAGTCAACCTGATCTCAAATACTTAACTGCAACACAAATTATTTTTAAATTATAGTGCCTAAGTGCATGCACTTTTAAGCAGTTTAACATCTGTTTATTCTATTTATTGCTTAAGATGTCCTCATGACCACTCAAATTTTACTTGGAGGAAGAGGGATATTTTTGTCCTGGTTGAAATCCGGATTGAATAAGAGATTTACTAACTGCCATTGAGTTGTAGGAAGTTTGAGGGGAGTCTAGACACAAGCACAGACCTGATGGGCTGAATGGCCTATTTCTGTGCTTTAAAGTTTATGTACTGGTTTGGTTTGTGTGAACGAAATGGCTGATTTTTTAAAATTTATTTCCTGAAGGGGAAACAACATAACTGATGCCTGACATCTCATACCCGTTTTCCTTGTGTCAGTGACAACATACAGGCACAATCAATTCTTTCTGAAATGTGGCAAAAACATCACGTATCGAAGAAAATAATGAAAACGTATAGTGGGTGGAGGTGGGGCCATGGGGGATGGTGGAGGTGGGGGATAGAAACAATGAGAGAGTTGATGCTACTTCTACATACATTCTTTTGGAAGCTCCATGGCAACACCAGGCTAATTAGTAATTAAAATTGCCACCAACTCACTGAGTCAAAGATTTATATTATTGTAAAGAGATTGAAAGCACAGCTGATGTTCGTGTATTGGTGTTCAGGGTGTGATGCACTGGGAAAAAAATAGATTGGGATCCATTTCAGATCAGGGTAAAGTGGCTCTTATGAATATTTAATTCCCTCTTGTTGTCCTTGAGTGAGTGATTGGTGGTATGCAAATAAAAAGAGAATGTTTGCAATAATTGTGAACCCCAAACTGACCAGATTTACAAAATGAAACATGTACATTAATTCAATCCAAATCAATTTTCAAGCAAGACTAAATTTAAATGGCCGACACATTATCTAGGATACTGTTGTCTCCTTTTTTAAATTGCTCTTTTAAACAGGCAAAAGGGAAACCTGCGAAAGGCAATAGAATCCTCCTTCTCCATGTCAGAGCCCGAATGCAATTTTTAACCAGGCGCCTGCCAGTGAGGTCATTTTTGCCTTGACCGCAAGATGAGAACTGGAATGGAAAGGGGCCCTGAAAGGTCAGAATTAAAAATTTCATTTTAGACCAGATGGAGCAGGATTCTTTGGCCCTAAATGAAAAATTACTGGTGAGTAATTCACACCCCTGACACTCTCTTAAAAACCTTTCCCCACCTATCTGGCATGATGGGAATTTGATGGAATACGCTCCACTTGCTGAGGTGAATACAGTTCCAGTGCAGCATCCAAGGCAGTACTTTTCTGGATTTGTACCCAATCCTCTACTCTAAACATTTGTTCCCTTTAGAACTGGCACATTGAAATTGCTGTTTTTACCATCTACAAATTGAACTGCAGTTCCTTGCCTAGGCTTCTCCAGTAACACCTCCGATCAGTAATCTCTACCACCAGAAAAGACCAGGACATCACTTGCATTTGCCTTCAAGTCGTATTCCATCTGTTACTGAATCTAAATCCTCAAATTCTCAAACAAGCAACACTGGGGAAGTACGCTCACCAGAAGGACTGTTGTGGTTTCCAATGTTAATTCACTATGATCTGTTCAAGAAACCATTGTTCTCAACAGTGTCAAATAAGAATTGTTGTTGGAGGCTGATCTTCAGACCCCAGTATATCACTGTAGGAGTTGCTTGGGGCTGTGTCCTGGGCTCAGTTATCTTCACCTATTTCATCAATGATATTCTCTCTATCAGAAGGTCAGATGTCAGGACGTTTACTGATGGCTGTAGTCTGTTTTCTGGCACACTGACCTATATCACGCACCATCTTCGAACTCATCACTTCTGGTCACCACCCTGGCACAACCTCCAACCTTGTTGTTTCCCAACCCTGTGCCATCCCCAAGATCAACACACTCAATTGTCCCTCCAGACCCATCGTGTCCACATGCTCCTGCCCCACTAAATTGGTATATTTACCTTGACCCTGTTTTGTCTTCCCTGGTCCAGTCCCTCCCCAGCTACATCTGAGACCATTCACACACCCTCCATCACTTCAAGAACTTCCAGTTTCCTGAACGCGATTGCCTCATATTTAGCATGGATATCCAATCCCTATGCACCTTCATTCCACATAATGAAGGCCTCAAAGCCCTTCATTTCTTTCTGAACAATAGAATTAACTAGTCCCCCTCCACCACCACCCTCTCCTGGCTGGCATACTTGTCCTCGCCCTCAATCATTTTTCCTTTCCTCATTGCACTTTCTGCTGGTTAAAGGGGTAGCCATGGATACCTGTATGGGCCCCAGCTATGCCTGCTTTTTAGTTGGCTAAGTGGAGAAATCCATGTTACAAACCTACACAGGCAAGACTCCTCAACTCTTTTTCTGCTACATTGATGACTACTTTGGTGCTACTGTGATGAGCTCATTGACTTCATCCACTTTGCTGCTAACTTCCACCCTGACCTCCAATTTGCCTGGTCCATTTCTAGCAACACTCTCCTTTTCTTTGATGTGTCAGTGAACTAAAATCTTCTATAAACCCATCAACTCCCACAGCTAACTTGACTACACCCTTTCCCCCGTCAGGATTCCATTCCATTCTCTCAATTTCTCCATCTCCATTGAATCTGTACCCAGGATGAGGACTTCCATGCCAGATCATCAGAGATCTTCTCCTTCAGACAGCGAGGCTTTCCCTCTACCACCATCAACTTGGCACTCATCTGCATATCCTCCATTACCCACACATCTGCCTTGGCCCCCTCTTCCCCCACACATTGCAAGGACAAGATTCCTCTTGTCCTCTTCTACCACCCCACCAGCCTCCACATCCAACACCACCTCCTCTGCTATTTCCACCACCTAAGTGATCCCACCACTAAACACTTTTCCCTCTATGCCTTCTGCAGGGACTGTTCCCTCCGTGACTCCCTTGTCCACTCCTCCCTCCCAACCAATCGTCCCCTTGGGACCTATCCCTGCAACCGCAGGAGATGCTCCACTTGCACCCACACCTCCTCCCTCAGCACCATCCGGGGCCCCAAACAGTCCTTTCAAATGAAGCAACATTTCACTTGTGAATCTGCAGGGGTCATCGACTGCATCCGGTGCTCCTGCTGTGGTCTCCTCTACATTGGAGAAACTGGACGCAGACTGAGTGATCGCTTTGTTGAGCACATCTGCTCTGTCTGCTGTAATAGCGTGGATCTTCCAGTGCCCACTCACTTTAATTTTCTATCCTGTTCCCTTGCCAACGTGTCTAAGACTTGTGCATTGCCAGAGTGAGGCCACCCATACATTGGGTGGCCGCATCCTCCAACCAGATGGCATCGACTTCTCTGGCTTTTGTTAACTCCGCCCCCAACCCCTTACTTCCCCATTATCTCTCCATTCCATGTCTCCTTTCACAGATATGATAAATTCCACCTAGTCCCTTATCACATCCATTTAATACCTTTTGTTGGTCTGGATTCCTCCTCCATTGTTTGAATTCTGAGACTTTCTGATATATCCTGATTTTTTTTTTTTCCTCTCCTTGCAGGGCTCAGATCCAAAACGTTGGCAATATATCTATCTCCTATAGATGCTGAATAGACCAGTCGAGTTCCTCTAGCATTTAGGTGTTTTTTTTAAACTACACAGCATCTGCAACCTATCGAATTTCTCTCCTTTTCAGATGGTTGCACGATGTTTAATTTTATTCGCTGCTTACCAGCAAATGAGGCTGTTCATGTTTACATGGAGCAAGGGCTGGATAATATTCAGGTATTTGCAGTTAAATGGCAAACAACATTTGTACCACAGAAGAATGAGATATGATCATTTCTAACACCGAGTCCAATCACATGCCCTTGGCATTCAATTACTATTGCCGATTCACCCACTTTCAACAGAAGGGTCACTGAAGGGCTTTCAACTTGAAACATCCATTATGTTTCTCTTTCCATGGATACTGCCTGACCAACTGAGTGTTTCCAGCACTTACTTTTTTTACTTCAAACACCTGCCCAATATGTTTTTATTGTAATATCTTCACCACTGACTAGAGGTTCAACTGAACCAAGCATATGGTCATGAAAACATGTCGATGGTGGTGTATCCTTCAGCAAGTGAACTTGCCTCCTGACATCCCAAGACATGTCAGGATCTACATGGCATAAGCAAGGAGTATGATCAAAGACTCACCTGGATAAGTGCAGCTCCCAGATTTCCTAAGAAGCTTTAAACATGAGTGAAACACAAAATTCTTGTAGATGGGTGTCACATTTGTGGCCTGAAACGTGAAGTTAATAACACTACTACCACCGCAGGTTTTACCAGTTAAACATCTCCGTGTCTTTATTCTCCAGTTTTCATTGTTCCTCCATTTCGCGCTCTCTCTCTCTCTCTCTTGCATACCATCTGACTTCCGGTCAGGTGAATACATCTCATGCATATTCATTATCATGACAATGGGCTCTGGCTCAAAATATTGAAATTGCCTCCTATAGAATGGAATGGAATCCTGACAGGGGAAAGGGTGTAGTCAAGTTAGCTGTGGGAGTTGATGGGTTCCTCTAGCATGTCTGTGTTTTTACTACTTGAGCTTTACACCGTCCAAGATAAAAATGATCTACTATCCCAAAATCAACTGTAAGCATTCATTCTGTTCAACATCAACACAGAACTGTAAAGTGCACCATTTACAAAATATACCACAGATACTCAGCTAGGTCACCAGTATCTCAAATGATTTCTACTACCAGGATGGACAAGGGCAAGGAATGTATGAAAACATCACCAGCTGCAGGTTTCCCTCCAAGTTGAGATTTCAAGATTCTTTTTGTCATGTAATGAAAAAGAAAGCGAAATTTGCTTTAGTTGCCATTTGTATTGACGGTAAGAGAAAGAGAAGCAAAAGAGAGTTCCTTCAGTGAGTGTCTGTAGATTTGCCTCCAGTGCTCCCACAGCCTCTGCAGCCATACAGATCCCGGTTCTATCCATTAGCAACCTAAACTCCAGATCTGAACTTCTGAAACGATCAGGAATCCTTCAGCACCAGAGGCTCTTCAGGAGCCCTTCTTGCCTTGAGCACCCTCTTGAATCCTGGATCTGATATCTGATTCCCATGAACCAGTTTGCCAACAGACTGTGTGTGGGTCCTTCAGCTGCTGGGCCCTTGCAGGTCTGCTGCAGTGGTCACTGTCCTGTAGGGTCATCTTGTATTTTTCTCCTTTTCAACGGGGTGGGGCGGGGTAGGAGAGAAATGAATCTGTGTCTCCAAATCCCCACTCTCGTGGGTCTGCACCATAGGCAGTGCTGCTGTTACACCAGTACCATTTATTGTTTCCATCTATCTCTTTTCTGGGAAATATATCAGCATTCCTTCACTGGGTTTTAATCCTGGAATTCCCTACTCAAGATCAGTAGAAAGCCTGTTGTAGTTGAAGCTGGTTCACTATTTTTTTAAAGGGCATTTAGCAACTGGCAATAAATGGTGATCTTGGGGAAACAAATTGTAAAGAGAAATTCCTGAGCTCTCCTCTTCTTAGTTTTTTTTCTATATCCAGCACCCGGCCTTTCATTTTCTAACATCTGAGTTCTAATGTGTCTCGCAGCTGGTTGCAAGACTGTAGATATCAGCAAATGAAAATTGGAAATTTAAACCTCCCTGGCATCAGACTCTGGAAAGTGGAATGGTTTGGTATGCATCAGCCAGAAGCTAAAATCAGGCCTAGAATTTCTGCATCTTTAACTTCACTCCACGTTTCTTTTGCTGTCAGTGTGAAGTAATAGTTTTGTATTCCCACCATTGCAGATATACATAAGTTATTAAATTATTTTCCTGCAGTCACATTATTATGATTATTTCAATCTATATCTATTAAAATTAGCCCAATGTATTTAAGAAAATTAATCCTCTGTAGTTAGTTTCAGGTCATTAACAAAAGAATAGTTATGGATGTGCTTTATCCTTTTCAATAAAGTGCTTCAGAACTTCTTCTGCTCTTCAGACTTGATGAGAATCTTTTTTTAATTACTTATTCTAGATTCTTGTTTTCATGAATTGATTGTTAAGAGTCTCCAAATCACTGTCAAAAATGCAGGTTATTTTTGGCTCGACTGCACTGTGCAGGATACTGAAGAGGCCAGAGTATTTGTATCCGACATTTACTTTTGGTCCGGACACATTTTGAATTTTCTTCATTCAGTGACCACATTCTCACCTGATCTAAAGGTTGCGAAAAGAAACCACACTGCAACATTTGCACATACAACCCAAACAGACACTTCAGCACCGAGCAGAACAAATCCTGAATTAAGATTAGCCAGGTTAGAATATGAACCAGAGCTCCATATGTATTGCAGTAGATTCAAAGTTAAAATTCAAAACTTTGACTTGTGTGCGTGGACGTCGTTTGTTGTGGCATAAAGGTAAGTTCGTATCAGAATAGGGGTGCATGCGGGAATTTAAATGGATCAGTTCAGGAAGGGCCCTTCAGGCAGAATGTTAAACACAATAACCCAAATGTGCTTCGTGACTTTTGGGAAGAGGTATGCATCTACTTGCCCCAGCCCACTTTCCTTCCTTCTATATGCAGCAATGTTGCAAAATATAATTCTTTGCTTAGGGAGTGCTTTGGAGGTATGCTGAGGATTTGAAGTACACTAAATAAATGTAAATATTTCTTCTTCCATGTACTTTTATGTTTATCTCAATTGTGAAAGTAGAATGATGTCATCATTCACTGATGCCTGAATAGGTTATCGAAGTCCTCTTTGGCTTGGCTTCGTGGACGAAGATTTATGGAGGGGGTAAAGGTCCACGTCAGCTGCAGGCTCGTTTGTGGCTGACAAGTCCGATGCGGGACAGGCAGACACGTTTGCAGCGGCTGCAGGGGAAAATTGGTTGGTTGGGGTTGGGTGTTGGGTTTTTCCTCCTTTGCCTTTTGTCAGTGAGGTGGGCTCTGCGGTCTTCTTCAAAGGAGGTTGCTGCCCGCCAAACTGTGAGGCGCCAAGATGCACGGTTTGAGGTGATATCAGCCCACTGGCGGTGGTCAATGTGGCAGGCACCAAGAGATTTCTTTAGGCAGTCCTTGTACCTTTTCTTTGGTGCACCTCTGTCACGGTGGCCAGTGGAGAGCTCGCCATATAACACGATCTTGGGAAGGCGATGGTCCTCCATTCTGGAGACGTGACCCACCCAGCGCAGCTGGATCTTCAGCAGCATGGACTCGATGCTGTCGACCTCTGCCATCTCGAGTACTTCGACGTTAGGGATGAAAGCGCTCCAATAGATGTTGAGGATGGAGCGGAGACAACGCTGGTGGAAGCGTTCTAGGAGCCGTAGGTGATGCCGGTAGAGGACCCATGATTCGGAGCCGAACAGGAGTGTGGGTATGACAACGGCTCTGTATACGCTTATCTTTGTGAGGTTTTTCAGTTGGTTGTTTTTCCAGACTCTTTTGTGTAGTCTGGAAGGCTGGCGGCAAAACTCTGCATGCCAAACTGCATGAGTTTTTCAAGCTTTGTTGGGACCAAGGAAAACTGCCTCAGGATCTTCATGATGCCACCATCATCACCCTGTACAAAAACAAAGGCGAGAAATCAGACTGCTCAAACTACAGGGGAATCACGCTGCTCTCCATTGCAGGCAAAATCTTCGCTAGGATTCTACTAAATAGAATAATACCTAGTGTCGCCGAGAATATTCTCCCAGAATCACAGTGCGGCTTTCGCGCAAACAGAGGAACTACTGACATGGTCTTTGCCCTCAGACAGCTCCAAGAAAAGTGCAGAGAACAAAACAAAGGACTCCACATCACCTTTGTTGACCTCACCAAAGCCTTCGACACCGTGAGCAGGAAAGGGCTTTGGCAAATACTAGAGCGCATCGGATGTCCCCCAAAGTTCCTCAACATGATTATCCAACTGCACGAAAACCACAAGGTCGGGTCAGATACAGCAATGAGCTCTCTGAACCCTTCTCCATTAACAATGGCGTGAAGCAAGGCTGTGTTCTGGCACCAACCCTCTTTTCAATCTTCTTCAGCATGATGCTGAACCAAGCCATGAATGACCCCAACAATGAAGACGCTGTTTACATCCGGTACCGCACGGATGGCAGTCTCTTCAATCTGAGGCGCCTGCAAGCTCACACCAAGACACAAGAGAAACTTGTCCGTGAACTACTCTTTGCAGACGATGCCGCTTTAGTTGCCCATTCAGAGCCAGCTCTTCAGCGCTTGACGTCTTGCTTTGCGGAAACTGCCATAATGTTTGGCCTGGAAGTCAGCCTGAAGGTTATCGAAGTACTCTCTCAACTTTTCTCAAATTTACTTTTTGCTATTGACCTCCAATGTATAGAGCATTTGAGCTGTTAAAATTGTGGAGTTTATTTTTGCATATTTTTATATGTTTCTTTTTCTTTGGCTTGTCTTCGCGGACGAAGATTTATGGAGGGGTAATGTCCACGTCAGCTGCAGGCTCGTTGGTGGCTGACAGGTCCGATGAGGGACAGGCAGACACGGTTGCAGCGGTTGCAGGGGAAAATTGGTTGGTTGGGGTTGGGTGTTGGGTTTTTCCTCCTTTGTCTTTTGTCAGTGAGGTGGGTATGTATAAACAGTAAAAAAACCCCTGTTATCCTGAATTCAAGCAAGTGGTAAAAATTTAAGGAAAATAAATTTTAATAATTAAAATAAATAAAAATAAAAGAGGTAAAAATTTGTAGCTTTAAAGTTGTAAAAGTGAATGTTCTCTGAAGTAACACATAAACCTTTGAAGATAGGAGCAAATATTCAGCCAACTGAGGGCTCATAGCAGCTGTTTGAATAAAGTTGCGTGAAACAGCAATGGCCAGGATGAAGAACTGATTGATACCGCTCACTGTTGGGGTTGCTCTCTGCTATCCCTATCCCTGCTTAGTAAGAGTCGCCCCGATCAGAGGCTTGTCTGTAAACTTGGGGGAAGGGGGTTAATTATCTTTAATGTTTTTGGGAAAGAATCTACAGATGCAACAACAGTTAAACGTTTTCAAAGAATGTGACTGAAAATAAAATGTTTTAAGGTTTTTATATTCATGCAAGTGAAGCTTGTTCAGTGAAAGTATAGTATTTTTGTCTTTTTTGAATGTTTACTCTTAATGCAGGTGTATTGGGCATTGTAAGAATACTTCTCAAGCAACCGGAAAATACACTTATCCAGTATCTACCAATCCCCGTAGGTGCAAGATACCAGTGATTTCACTATATCCACTGGATTGACTGTCACAATGGCTAGATTACTTTATTGCACAACCTCTGCTTGGAGGTGGGTGAGGCTGGTGCTCGTGACTTATCAATTGCTCACTTTAGCTTCCATTTTAATTTGTTTCCATATAGTTGACAATATCAATGAACAGCATCACGAGGAATAAAGATGCAAACTGGTCCTTCATTTTACTGTGGGCAACATGTTGATAAAACAGTGCACAATATAATTAAGCAACATTTATCAATGTGATGAGAATGATGGGCCTTTGTAGATCGAGAGAAACCTAGGTAAGGGGAGTGGTAAGTGGCAGGCCAGTGATGCCTTGTTTTGTTCAAACTAATTGTGTTTCCAAATACAATAAGATGACTATGCTTCTAAATATAACTCCTTGGCTATGTAGCATTTGCCAAACATTCCAATGGTTTGAAGGATGATGTTTTAACTGGTCCTTTGAACTAACAGAATCAGAATTCATTGTCATGAACATGTCCTGAAATTGTATTGCAGCAACATTACATTTCAAATATTACTATAAAGTTCATTTCAAAAATAAATTGGTACTAAGAAATAGGAAAAAGTGAGCTACTGTCTGTGACTTGCCGTCCATTCAGAAATCTGATGGCGGAAGGGAAGAAGCTGTCTTTGTGCTGCTGGGTGCTCGTCTTCAGGCTCGTGCACCTCCTGATAGTAGCAGTGTGAAGAAGGCATGTGAAGATGTGAGGGTCCTTGAGGATAGAGGCTGATTTCTCAAGCCACTGCCTCTTGTACTTGATGGAGTGAAAACTGATTCCTGTGATGTCACTGGCTGAGTTAACAATCCTCAGGAGTTTTTCCTGTCGTGCACATTGACACCTCCATACCAGGCAGTGATGCAACCAGACAGAATGCTCTCCACGGTACACTTGTAGAAATTTGCAAGTCTTTGGTGACATACCGAATCTCCTTGAAAGCCGCCTTCATGATTGAATCAACATGGATGCTCTAGGGCAGATCCTTGGAGATTTTGACAGCCAGGAATTTAAAGTTCTTCACCCTCTCCACTGCTAACCCCTCAAAAGGACTGGCTCGTGTTCTGATTTTTTTTCCTCCCCTCCTCCAGTCCACAAACAGCTCCTTGGTTTTTACTAGTGTTGAGTACAAGGTTGTTGTGGTACCATTCAACTAGCTGATCTCTCTCTCTCTCTCTCTCTCTCTCTCTCTCTCTCTCTCTCTCTCTCTCTCTCTCTCTCTCTCTCCCCCCCCCCCCCCACCTGTACACCCCTTCATTGCCGCCTGTGCTACTGCCGACGACTGTGGAGTTATCAGCAAATTTGTAGACCTGTCTGATCTTGAGGTTTCAAAGTAGAAGGTAACATTTTAATTGCAGAGCCAGGCTTCTTGGCATTCAGAGCAGAATCTGTTTTTTTTTTAATGATTATAATAAGATACTCAAGACAAAATAACAATAAATGCTAATTGGTTTGTTGATGATACTTGAACTCTGACTTGCAAAGAATTTAGTAAATGATATTGGTGTGCCTTTTTGTGCACAAAACATAGCCCATTATGCAGCCAAAACAAGGAAGAAAAATGTGATCCAATTGCCTTCCTTTTCACCCTGCATGTTTTGAGCTGCATAAATGCTGGGCATTGCTCATTTGATAACAATCCTGTATATGATTTGGAAGTTGTGGATTGAAACCTGGCTCTGTGGACTTGAGCACAGGTTAATCCTGATACTTGAGTGCAATTCGCTGCTTTTGATTTGAAGTTATATATTCAACACTTCAAAATAAATGTAAACATTTTAAATGGAGAGGAGCTATCCTCAATGTCCTGTCCAGTAATACTGATGGAGGGATATTGAGAATTCCTCTATCAGTGGAAGTGAAACAGATTATTTTGATGAATAATATTATTGCTTATGGGAGTTTGCTCTGTACAAATTGCACTGTAGCAGTGACTACATTTAAACAAAAACTCAATTGGCCATAAAGTATCCCAAGGTGATAAAGGATGGTATAAAGTTCAAATTTTGTTTGTTGTTTTGGTGTTAGATCATCAGACACAAATAGACATTACTTATGAGCAAGACAAACCAGGGTATCTCGCGTAACAATTGAGCCCAAATTTGATACTTTCATGAGCATTTAACAAAAGACTACGTCAACGCTTCCAAAAGGTTTGGAATTTTGGACAAAAATGAGCAAGTTTCCTGGTGGGAATAGAAGGTGGCTACACATAGTTGATAGTTTATTTTATTTGTGAGACGTGTAATGGTTCTCGAAGGTACCCTGCTGCCAGTGAAATATTCTATTTTATTCAGTTTTTCTGTTTGGTCTTTTCTTCCTTGGTATTTTATTTCAAGACTTTCCTTTAAGCCTCCTCTCATTTTCAACTTGACTGTTTTTTAAAGCAATTCTGCGCACTTGCATGTAATCATTAGTTAACAGCATTCTATACTGTCAATATAATGTAAGATTTTTTTTCCAAATGTAAATTCTGTCTAAAATAGTTCACTCCGATTTTCTCATCTTCTATTTCCTACTTCCACTTCAGTCCCGTAGTATTATTTGAACGTCAAGTGTTCGCAGATCATGCTTTGCTAGAAGACTATTTAGAGTAGGGAGCTTGCAAAAATGATTATTTCTTTAACAGGAATGCACAAAATTTAACCAGTCCAACGTCCCCAAGGGATAAGTACAATTAAAAATGGTAAGCACGCAATGGGAAAACAAAGCATCATAACCCAGCTTGGTGACCTCCTGTGGGAGACTAATTGCATTTTACCGTCTTCTCTACATCAAGCTAATTTATAATCACTTGAGTTATTAGCTTAGCAGGCAAGGTATACATTCAACTTTTTGTGGTTAGAAATAACCTTCTTGCACCGCTTTTAATACATAGATTATTTTTGTTACTTGCATGTCTCAGCAATGGCTTTATTTTAAGAAAGCAACTTAAAAATTTTGCATTTTCCACTACACTGGGATTAGCTTATTTCTAGAATATTCTTAAGATTCTGACATTTCAGGGGAAAAAAACTGATTAAATTGATATAAATTAAATAAATAAACAGACCAATGTTTTTGAACATCATCCATGAATGACTTTTATTATATCCCAAGGAACACATTATTTCCCAGTGAATACTAGGCATATTATAGGACAGTGCATGGGAGCATAATTCTTCTTTTAAACCATGCAGCATATGTGCACGAAAAAGATGGGACTGCCTTGTGTTATACACTGATAAATCACAGCTACTTTAATATCTAAATTTTAAAATGCTGTTACGATTGGTTGTTAGAGCAATAAAACCCTTTATAGACTATTTCATTACCTGGAACATCATTGTCATTCTATAACCTTCATTTGCAATTCGGGCGTGAGCTAACTTTAAAATTAGTTTGAACTCTGAGCAAGGCAAAGTAATTTTGCTTTGGCAATTTCTGTTTATTAGCTGAGACTGCTATTTTGAAAGTATGTTTATTCTTTTAAAGAAAGCCTCTCCCTCTGATCTACTTGATTATTGAGTAATAAATATATTGAACCATTTTATTACATGACAGCCATTGTGTCTAACGCTGACAAATAATATTTGGTGGCGTGTCTCACTGTGGTGTCATATTTTATGAACAGTTAAAATGCTGACATCTTTTGACATCTTTCAAAGTATTATTCTGGTAGACCAAGCTTCAAGTACTAGTGGAATCAAATGGATATTTAATCGTTGAGCTTACCAGGCCGGTACAGGATGTCATAGTTAAAGCTGGAGAGTTCGATTCTCCATCTGGTGATTTTGTCATTTTTTTATCTTACCACGCTGGGTGTTGCTGAACATGAAGGAGACCGCGCATTGATCAGTCAACAGATAGACAACAGATTTGCCAAGGCAAATAATGCCTTTGGAAGACTACACAAAAGAGTCTGGAAAAACAACCAACTGAAAAACCTCACAAAGATTAGCGTATACAGAGCCGTTGTCATACCCACACTCCTGTTCGGCTCCGAATCATGGGTCCTCTACCGGCATCACCTATGGCTCCTAGAACGCTTCCACCAGCGTTGTCTCCGCTCCATCCTCAACATTCATTGGAGCGACTTCATCCCTAACATCGAAGTACTCGAGGTGGCAGAGGCCGACAGCATCGAATCCACGCTGCTGAAGATCCAACTGCGCTGGGTAGGTCACATCTCCAGAATGGAGGACCATCGCCTTCCCAAGATCGTGTTCTATGGCGAGCTCTCCACTGGCCACCGTGACAGAGGTGCACCAAAGAAGAGGTACAAGGACTGCCTAAAGAAATCTCTTGGTGCCTGCCACATTGACCACCGCCAGTGGGCTGATCTCGCCTCCAACCGTGCATCTTGGCGCCTCACAGTTTGGCGGGCAGCAACCTCCTTTGAATAAAACTGCAGAGCCCACCTCACTGACAAAAGGCAAAGGAGGAAAAACCCAACACCCAACCCCAACCCACCAATTTTCCCCTGCAACCGCTGCAACCGTGTTTGCCTGTCCCACATCGGACTTGTCAGCCACAAACGTCTCCCCACCCCCACTCCACCATGGTCTCTCCTTCCACAGATCTGTGTCCTCTCCAAACCTTGTTGTCTTTCAGCCCCTCCCCAGTGTTTTTTTTAAACTCACCCTTTGTATAGTTGATATCCACTCCACTTCGTTTATCCTTGATGAAGAGTGTGATCCAAAACGTTGACTGACCATTTCTATCCATGGAGGCTGCGTTTCTCCAGCATCTCACTGTTTGCACAGAAAATGTTGGAAATTCTCAGCAGGTGACACCACTTCTGAGGGAAGAGAAACAAAGGTTGTATTTCAGGTTGTCAGACTATTTTAGTTACTAGTGAATCAACTGTAAACTTACAGGCTGCCTCCCATGGTGAATCGATATTTGATATGCCCTTCACACCATTTCGCCCATCTCTGGCTTTTTGTGGAGTGGTGTAGCCATTTGTGTCCATTGACACTGATGTCCTTCTGCCCTAAGATGCAGTCTGTATGGAGTTTTCATTTTCTCCCTTTTGACTGAATTGGTTTCCTCCCACATCCCAAAGTTTTCCTGCAGTAAGTTAATTGATCACTGAAAGCAATCCTTGGCTTCAGTGGAAAGCTGACAAATGGGAGGCAAGTTGACATGCAGGTGAGGGTGACTAGGTTGCAAAGAAGTAAGCAGGGCAACTGGATTCGTGGGTGTCCTCTGAGAACTTGTTTAGTGGGCTGAATGGCCTCTTGTATGGCAAAAAGAAAATGTTGCCATGTTATCTCTGAACGCTTTTCCCAGAGACTCCGTCTTAATTAACTTAATCCTCTCATCTGTCCGGGTGTTTCAGTACCAAGGTTCCTCATTTATGTTCGCCTTCCAGCGTGCTCACTTTCTCTCTGGAAAGTGGCCAAAGCTCGAACTGGAGCTCAGCCATGTTTTATGTCTGTGGCTGGGAACAATCATTTAAAGCCTTTCAAATTAAAGATATTTTTAAGTTAAAAACACTATTACTTTGCCATACTGGGGATAGGATAATAACAATCTCGCTTTCACGATCTGTTTAATTATTGCTGTTACGATATGAGTACACTTGTACTGTGAGTAAATTTCTGATTATAGCCCTGTTAGCTTTTAAGCTAATCTCTAACCCACCAATTGTACTGTGTCAAATCTTACCTAATTTCCTCAACTTGAGAACATGACATTCTTATATTCTCATAACAGAATTTTGGCTAACCGGCCTACTTCTAGGCTTCTTGCTCGCTACTCTAGTCATGAAGAGTGAGGCATCATGGGTAGCACACCGAACAATTCTAGCCTGTCATTCAGACAGGAGCAAGCATTCTCAATTAAGGTATTTTATTAATAATATATATTTTCATTGCATTGCTGCTCTCTCATTTTCTAAATTTCTATTCCCTCATTCTGTTGAATTATTCTAAGTTGCTTTCGTTGACTTTGTTGTCTTTCTAATTTTGAATTCAACATTAGCATGTCACCAGCGCTAAATGGCTAAGAACAATTGCAGTTTTCTGCTTCATATGGAAAATGGCCCATTGACTTCCAAAGGTTTAGACAGTCCTGCTCCATGTTGGTTCATGACTGAATTGGATATAGTTATAAAGTTTTTTTCCTGCATGTTATGGAAAACAATATGTGCTCCTTTTGAACAGTATCTTTAGCCCGTTTGCAGTTCTTTGCATACAAACTTCCTGAATATATATTAGTGAGGCTCAATTTAAAAAAAAAACATTTTTTTTGTTGTGACATTCCATGTGAATGTATAATATTTTATAATGAATTAACCTGTTCTGTTCCATTGGTGAGTTATTGATCAGATCATGATCTTATGGGCCAAACTGCTATTGCTTCAGTCAGGTGCTGGAAGAGTTAAATTTGATATGTGGAATATTTAATATAACGAGCTCAATTGGATCCTCAAAGCAGAAATTCGTCCTGTATTGGATTTGCAGTTATGCTATGTGGTAGTTCTGCATTGGTAAAGCTCTGCAATTACAGTTTGGTTCATCAAAGACAATGAAGTGTCTGTGGGAAATGGAATTTAGCATATTGCCTTTGCTATATTGTGTGTTCAGCACTGTTAATGAGGGTGATGTAGTAGGTGAATCTTGGACTGAGCGGTTGGCACTGAAAAGAGATTGGAAGTGTTCTGACCATCGGTTGAGGATGGAGATCTTGTCGCTGAGGAGGACTTTGCCGTCTGAGTTGCGCAGCGGGCTTTGGACTTGGGGTGAGGGGCCGTACACAGCCTTTAGAGCCTGGAAGAAACCACTGAAGTCGCCAATATCCGCGCTGAGCTGCGTTCGCTTGGCGAGGCTAGTCCACCGCTCATTTTGGATCTCCTGGAGCTGACGTGGACTTTTACCCCCTCCATAAATCTTCGTCTGCGAAGCCAAGCCAAAGAAGAAAGTAGGTGAATGCTTCGCAGAATTATGCAACACAGGAGACCATTTGGTCAATAATACCTGTTCCATATCTTTTTAAAAAGTCATCCAATTGTTCCCACTTTTCTTACCTTTTTCCATAACACTGAAAAATGTTCTTTTTTAAGTATGTGCCCAATTCTGTCTTATGAGCAGTTACTGAAACCACTTCCCTTACCCTTTTCCGGCAGTTCATTTTGAAGTGTAACAATTCCTCGCACAAACAAACCCTTTCTCACCACCTCCCTGGATCTTTTTACCAATTATCTTCAATTTTTGCAAATCAACATGTTTAATGAATGGTAAGTAAACAAAGCCTTTTTTTTTCTGCCCATTGAAGGATGCAGCATTAATTTTGGTTGGTGCCAAAATCAATAATGAGACCAGGGACAGGGATATTTGGACAAACAAATTTGGGGATTGTAGGATTTAAACAATTCTTAAGATGTTGAGTTGTATTTAACAATTTCTTTTGTGATTTGAAATCAATATACTGACAATCTCATGGTTATTATGTATGTTGCTTCGTGTTTTGTTTGCATGTGTATGTCTGTCATGGTTGGGGTTCAATGAGAGTTATCTGTGTGATTGAATATGTGAAGCTTTATAGGCAATATAAAAGATCTAGTTTTCAAGATTGATTTCAGAATTACAATGACAGTTCATCCAGTGCACAAAGCTCTCAATGGTATTCCAGAGAAGAATCTCAGGGCTGTAGATATTTGTTGTTATTAGACTTTCAGTATTAATACTTTCTGAAGTCTGTTTTGTTTGCGAGTGTGATCTCATGGTATATTTGTTAGATTTGCCAAGGCCTGCTCCAAGTAAAACAAATAAAGTTATTTCCAGTGGTTGACCTTGAGTAAAGTTGAAGGCAATTTTAGGTCTGATATGGACTTCAATATGCCTGGAACCAGGGGGACTAATGTGAATTGTTGAAATGGCTTCTGGCACAAACCAATAATAAGATGAAAATAACATGAGTCATTTTTCTAAAAAGTCTGCTTATCTTAGTTAGTTCTGATTTAAAGGTGAATTTCCAATGAATAAAGATGTGAGATTTTGGACAGAATTGAACTTGCTGCTAAAGAAAACTTTATATATATATATATAAAAAAGTTTGAGATGTGTAGCTTGACCTTCTTAATGTCAAATGCCATGCCATCTTTTTTTCATTGCTGCATTCAACTGGATGAATTTATTGAACAAGGCAAATCTATTCAGTAAACGTGAACATGGCTTTTGTAGGAGATGTAATTTAATGATTTCATTATTTCCAACTTGTGATACATTTGATAGAATTTAAAAATATACCTATCAACATCAACAGGACCCTTGATCCTGTTCTCCCATTCATCAATTAAGATTGACCTTCAACCTGAACTTGTGTTTCTGCCACTTTTTCCCCCATCTATTGATTGTCTTAACATCCAGAAATATGTTGTTCCTGCCTTGAATGAATTTAAATATTAAACTACCATAGCCCACTGGGGCAGAGAATTCCAAAGAATCATTATCTTCTGAGTGAAGAATTTTTCCCCATTTCAATGCTAATTAGCCTACCCTGATTCTGAGACTTTCTAGACTGCTTAGTCAGTGGGAAATCTCCTTCCTGCATCCAGACAATAAGAACTTTTAAAAAAAACTTTAGTGAGATCATTTCTGAGTCTACTAATCATGGGAGAATATGGACCAAGTTAACTCTATCCTCCGATAACAAACTCACAATCCTAGGGACCAGAATCTTTATCGATTTCCCTCAGCTACGAATCTATCACTTTTTGGATGAGGGGACCATTACTCCATATGTGGTCTCACATTGTACCTCTATGATGGCAGAAAGGCATCTTTATTCCTGTACTCTAATGCTCTTGTGATAAAGGCTAACGTACCATTAGCTATTCTAACTTTTGAAAATTTTATTTATCATTGAATCAATACAAAAAAATTCAATAATATAACATTAATCATTTAGTCATACATAATGATACAATAAAAAGAACTTTTAAACTTTTTTACCCAACCCCCTCCCTCCCAAAAGAAAAAAAGCAAAGAACACCTATTGCTACATATATAATATTGTTAGCATATACCTGCTCATTGATTGATATTATAGTCTCTAATTGAGAGGGGTGGGTGAAGTGGATGGAAATTTACTCATAAAATCCATATATGGTTTCCAAATATTATTACAAAATTTAACTTTATTCCTTAAACATTTAAATGTTTCTAAAGGTATACAATTTTGCATTTCACTATGCCATCTAGCTAACGATACTACATTTTCAGTTTTCCTTGTTTTTGCTATATATTTCTTTGCAGTTGCTTTTGCTATACAAAAATTTCTCTTGACATTTATCCAATTTCAACTTTACATGCTTTTCATATATATTCCGAAGTAAAAATAGTCTTGGATCCTTTTGTATCTTTATCTTCCTAATTTGTTCTAGTAAAACAATCAAATTGTTCCAAAACGTTTATACTTTTTCACAAGACCATACTGCATGTAAAAAAAGAAGTCCCTATTTCTTTGTACATCGAAAACACTTATTGGAATAATTAGAATAGAGTCCATTTAATTTTTGTGGAGTATAATATAATTGATGGAGAAAATTATATTGGATCATTTCATATCTGGCATTAACGGTATTCGTAACACTTGACACAAATTCAAGAGGAAATGTGGTCAAAACTGTATGTTTAAATCTTTCTCCCATTGTATTTTTGATTTGGATAAATCTTTTTTTTCTTGTAATTTTATATACATATTAGTAATAAATTTCATGACCATAAATGTATCTTCAAATTGACTGTTTTGGAAGCCTCAAATCTGTTCCCTATTTCTGTTTTTAATACAATTTTAACTAATAGTATGTAAAGATTGTATTATTTTGTTTATTATATTTATCTTTTAATTGTTCGAAAGTTTAAAAAGCATGATCCTAAGAAACAATCTTTTATCCTCTGTAAACTTTTACGATACAAATGATCAAATAAAGATCAAATGATCAAATAAAGATCAAATGATCAAATAAAGATCAAATGATCAAATAAAGATCAAATGATCAAATAAAGATCAAATGATCAAATAAAGATCAAATGATCAAATAAAGATCAAATGATCAAATAAAGATCAAATGATCAAATAAAGATCAAATGATCAAATAAAGATCAAATGATCAAATAAAGATCAAATGATCAAATAAAGATCAAATGATCAAATAAAGATCAAATGATCAAATAAAGATCAAATGATCAAATAAAGATCAAATAAAGATCAAATAAAGATCAAATAAAGATCAAATAAAGATCAAATAAAGATCAAATAAAGATCAAATAAAGATCAAATAAAGATCAAATAAAGATCAAATAAAGATCAAATAAAGATCAAATAAAGATCAAATAAAGATCAAATAAAGATCAAATAAAGATCAAATAAAGATCAAATAAAGATCAAATAAAGATCAAATAAAGATCAAATAAAGATCAAATAAAGATCAAATAAAGATCAAATAAAGATCAAATAAAGATCAAATAAAGATCAAATAAAGATCAAATAAAGATCAAATAAAGATCAAATAAAGATCAAATAAAGATCAAATAAAGATCAAATAAAGATCAAATAAAGATCAAATAAAGATCAAATAAAGATCAAATAAAGATCAAATAAAGATCAAATAAAGATCAAATAAAGATCAAATAAAGATCAAATAAAGATCAAATAAAGATCAAATAAAGATCAAATAAAGATCAAATAAAGATCAAATAAAGATCAAATAAAGATCAAATAAAGATCAAATAAAGATCAAATAAAGATCAAATAAAGATCAAATAAAGATCAAATAAAGATCAAATAAAGATCAAATAAAGATCAAATAAAGATCAAATAAAGATCAAATAAAGATCAAATAAAGATCAAATAAAGATCAAATAAAGATCAAATAAAGATCAAATAAAGATCAAATAAAGATCAAATAAAGATCAAATAAAGATCAAATAAAGATCAAATAAAGATCAAATAAAGATCAAATAAAGATCAAATAAAGATCAAATAAAGATCAAATGATCAAAGTGAAAGGAAGAAGTTGATTTTGTTTTATCAACATTTTTGGTCATTGATAGTTTCCAAGTCCTCTCTCCATTTGAATTCCATTCCATATTTTAAATGTTTTAAAACTAATGTCTCCTTAGTCCCTTTAAACAACTTACTATTCCATTTATATAAAATTGGTTTTGGGACAGATTCTCCAATGTTATTCACTTCAATCTGAACCCAAGCTGTTTTTTGGACAAGAATTTCAATCGAGCTGCTTCCTTTCTAAGTTTTTTTGATGTAAATGTCTATCATCTTCCATTAAATTACCTGCAAGGAGGTCCCTTTGAACATCAACATTACTTAATCTATCACTACTTCAAAATGCACTGTATTCTATACTGTGCACCAAAGTGGATGATCTACCATTTTTCAACGTTGTTCCATTTGAAGATCCAACTGCGCTGGGTAGGTCACGTCTCCAGAATCGAGGACCATCGCCTTCCCAAGATTGTATTCTATGGCGAGCTCTCCACTAGCCACCGTGACAGAGGTGCACCAAAGAAGAGGTACAAGGACTGCCTAAAGAAAGCTCTTGGTGCATGCCCCATTGACCACTGCCAGTGGGCTGATCTCGCCTCCAACCGTGCATCTTGGCGCCTCACAGTTCGGCGGGCAGCAACCTCCTTTGAAGAAGACCGCAGAGCCCACTTCACTGACAAAAGACAGAGGAGGAAAAACCCAACACCCAACCCCAACCCACCAATTTTCCGCTGCAACCGTGTCTGCCTGTCCCGCTTCGGACATGTCAACCACAAACAAGCCTGCAGCTGACGTGGACATTACTCCTCCATAAATCTTCATCCGCAAAGCCAAGCCAAGAAGAATTCTTGCCCATTCAATTAAGTAGACCATATCTCTTTTTATGCACCCTATTCATCTTCCCATCTTGATTCATATTATTGGAAAACTTGAAAATACGACATTCTCCTGAGTCAAAGTGTTGGTATTGATTGTGTGCACTTGAAAACCAAGCACCAGTTCTTACGGAAACCCACAAGGTAAGATGCATTTATTACTGCTCTTTGGTTTTTCAGATTTATTGTCTGTGTACTTGCACGATATCACAGACAGCCCTGAGATTCTTTTTTTTGTGCGTGAGAACTAATTCTCAATAATAAGCAGCGCTGTTGGTGTGGGGGTTGGTGCAACCCTGTTACAGCGCCAGCGACCACGCTTTGAATTCAGCACTGTCTGTAAGGTGTTTGTGTGTTTTCAATGTATCTGTGTCAGTTTCCTCTGTGTGTTCCAGTTCAAAACCAGCTGGATCTGTTCTTTTAATATCAAGAGTTGTGTTCAAGGATAAAATAGAGGAATACCAAGTGTGCTGATGTAACATCTCCTCAAGGATCATGTGCTGCATTTGTGACATGTAGTCTGACAAGAACATGGTCATGTGGGTTTTTTTTCCTATCACCACTTGTCCTGTTCTTCAGGACTGCTGTGCCTTTCCTGATTTGTTCAGTTAGTAATGGAATTGGTGAGTTGTATCTAAGAAGGACTTTGAAATCCCTCATCCAGAGTATATTTGCTACCCCTTGATAACTTCAATGAGAGTGGATGCCCTTGAATAGTGATGAAGCAATGTGGGATATTGAGTGACAGATACTGTGGTTGGACAATATAAGGCTGGTGTTGGAAAAGTCTGCTGAAATGTTTTATAATTAATTTATTGCCTTCTGTACCGAGCTTCAGTGAAAGTTTCATTTTGCATGCTATCCAGTAAATCAATACAACAAATAAAACATAGTGCAGAGTGCATGATTACAGAGAGTGATCTGTTAGAATAGAGCAAGAACAACTTTTTTGTTTATTCAGGTCTGATAACAGCAGGAAAGAATTTGTCCTTGAATATAGTGATGTACTCATGAATCTTCCTGAAGGAAGGAGGGAAAAGAGAAGGGGGTCAAGGTGTGCTTTTAGAAATGTGGCCTGCATTTCTGAGACCACAGGAAGTGTGGATGGAGAGAATGGAATTTTGTGTGATGGTCTGAGCTGGGATTTGGGTGGCGCAGTTGTCGTCGTATCATGTGGTGATGTATCCCGAGAGAAGAATAATAGGTGGCACCGTTAACGTAGTGATTAGTGCCTCACTGTTACAGCGGCAGTGACTGATGTTTGACTCTGGCGCTGTCTGTAAGGAGTTTATGTTCTCCGCATGTCTGCGTGGGTTTTCTTCGGGTGCTCCAGTTTCCTCACACTGTTAAAACGTACCAGAGCTGTAGGTCAATTGGGGGTAATTGGGGCAGCATGGGCTCGTGGGCTGAAAGGGCCTGTTACTATGCTATATGTTGCCCTTTGATTTTCATGTGATCTAAAGTAATTGACCTATCTTCTTATTGAAATACTTCTGAAAATCTAAATTGAGCACATCCATTATTTGCCCTTATCTGATCTACAAATTAGTTAAAGAATTTCATGTGATTAATCAAATGATTTCTCTTGAAAACGTACTTTCTGCTCAATCCTGTTATTCTGTTCTAGTAACAATAATGAAGGCTTAAAATCAATTACTGAGCCCACAGATAAATAAGATGTTTAACCCTCAACTCATTGAACAAACAACTTTTTGGCATTTTAAGTCCGATTCAAAGATGGATTTTCTGGAATCTGTATTTGCCTTTCATTAAGGCAATAAAATACAAAATTTGGAGATCGAAGACCAGGATCAATTGGACAAAGAGTCATCCTTAAGGTGACAGTTCAAGATGAGAAGGGGAAACCAAGTTAGGGAAGTCAGGAATGTGCCAATAAGAGTTTATTGTCATACACAGAAATACAGGTTCCATTAAAGCTTTGCTGTAGCTACCCAGTTATGCAAAACACATTAGCACAAATTCTGTACAATTAAGACACCACAAAGAGAAATATATATATATATATATATATATATATATATACATAAAAGGATTAGAAAATAAATTAAATAATTATCATTCAGAGTTGAACAGTATTACAAAAATGAACCCTGCCAATAGTATGGACAGAATTTTGGAGGTTTTGTAGTATCGCCATGGCTCAGATAATGAGGTAAAAGATCCTGTTAGCTGTGGGGGAAAAAGACTTATCCTTGAGCTGAGAGGTGCTGGACTTCAGGCTTCTGGCCTTTGCTCTGCCTGTATTGCACAGTCTGTTTGTTTGCATTCATTATCTGTTTACAGTTCTTTTGATTGTTTCCATGTTCATACTGTGTGCATTTAGTTTTTGCAGTACCAATTAGTGGTAATTCTGCAGCATCTGCAGGATAAAAAGAATCTCAGTGCTGTATGTGATGTCATGTATGTACTCTGACTGTAAATCTGAAATCTGGCCAGGATGATGGAAGCCTTTGAGGTTTCTTACTTGTGGCCCAATGATGTATAGAAAATTCATGAGCACAGCACAAGCTGAAGAAGGAAATTAATTTTTTGAAAGCTGTTTAACATATTTTTTTGTTTTAGGAGAAAGATTAAATAAAAACATTTTGTTCAACAAAGGCCTTTCTATTCAGAAGTCTGTACACTACAAATATTGAAGGGGGTGACAACATGTGACACAATACACGAGCATTTCAGAATGATGGTAAAGATCTTTTAAACTTCAAATAACCGAAATTCATGTGTCATCACACACAATGTCACTAAAAAAATCATTTTCTTATAAACTGAAAACTGCAGGAATATGTCTGCTATTACATATCTGTTCTCTACAATCTTTTGCAGTTTGCTTGCTTTTGTCGGGGTCTACTCTTTGTGATTTATGAATTTTGTTTATGAATAATATCACTTCCTAGATAATTTTGTTAATGATGTGATCAACATCAATAATCAATGTATAACCACACTATAAACTGCCCAATTTACACTTTTTTCTGATTACTTTGATATTGTACTAGATTTCTGAACTGAAAACTTCCTCAATGGATGATCTATGATGCTTCGTTTATGAAATTAAATTTTAAAAATATAGACCTACAGCGTGGTAACAGGCCTTTTGTGCACTTGAGCCCGGGCTGCCCAATTTACCTTCAATTCCTGTTTTTGTTTTCAAGGGTGGGAGGAAACAGGAGCACCCAGAGGACACTCGCGCAGACCAGAGGAAGAACATACAAAATCCTGACAAGCAGTGCTGGATTTGAACCTGGGTCACTGGTGCCAGCCCAAACACTATGTTCAAAGACAGTGCTGCCTTGATCCACTTACTTTCCTGATCTTTGAGGCATATCACCACACTCTAATGTCATTTTTGTTCCACTGGTTAGCTCAGTGATGCTTGGTTTCATATTATAACGGTCATGTGAATATTTCTTGCATCAATGAATTAATGATCTGCAATTGTCCTGAAGTTGACTTCCAAATTCCTCAGATTATTTTACACATCTATATTTTAAGAAGTCAGTCATGTGAGATGACTTTGTAAAGGCCTATAATATTGAGAGGCTTGGATAAAGTGGACAGCTAACACCTTTATCCCAGGGTGCCAAGGGCCAATACCAGAGGACATCTTTTAAAATAGTGGAGGAAAGTTTAGGGGAGATGATAGAGGTAAGTTTTTTTTCCCCCACACAAAGTAGTTGGTGTCTGGAGCACATTGCCAGGGGTAATGATAGAGGCTGGTACAAAAGAGACTTTAAAAGACACTTGTATGGACGCAAGGATGTAGGACCAATGGAAGGTTATAGGCTGATTGATATGGAGTGGATTTATATAGGTCAGCACAATATTCTGGGTTGAAGGCCTGTGCTGAACTGTTGCATGCTCTGTACTCATTGGAGTTTTGATGAATGAGAGGGGATACTTTAGAAACATAATATTATGAAAGGAACAGATTAGATACAAGAAGGAAAGCTGTTTCCACTGGTCAGTGAGACTAGAACTAAGGGATATAACATCAAGTTTCAGGGAAGTAGATTGAAGACCGTTGAGGAGGAACTGGTTCACCAAGAGAGAAGTGAATCTGTGGAATTCTCTGCCAAAGAAAGCAGTGGAGACTGCCTCATTAAATATATTTAAGAATTGGTTAGATTTTGCATAGTACAGGAATTTAGGGGTATGGAGAACAGGCAGGCAAGAGGAGCTGTCCACAGCTAGATTATCCATGATCTTGCTGAATGGCAAAGACACGTGTTCAGTGTAGAGATGCTAAATGGACGTAATATTGTTTTGAATTTAATTGTGGACATGTCGCGGGAAAAATGAAGGTACTGATCATTTGCTGAATTGTATAAATTCGCTGTGATTTATTAGATATTGAATGAATTCAAAGTGGCATCACTTCACCTTAACACTAAAGTCAAAATGCAACTGCATCTTAAATTTGGATTTGGGGCATGACCTAAATTTGAAACAAACGTCAATTTGGGGATTTAACACCTATTTCAAAATGCACAAATGCATTGGTGACATGCTAAAATTAATTTGCACCACTATGCTCTGGACTGATAATAGAGTGGTCTGAAGATGCATGGGAGAATGTCTTGTTCTTTTACAATTGATTTCCAATATTATTGACTCTTGTTTTTGTTTTAATACTCCCCTATTTTTCTGTACCACACTTCCAAAATTAGCCACAGCTCTATTTTTTGAAATGGGTTACAATCTGTCTCCCTTTTCGTGATCAAAACTCTCACTTTAGCATTTTCATGTTGATGGTAGTTCTGTCTGTCTTTTTTTCTCTCATGCTTACCATCTGTTTCTTTGTTTTTAATCCCGTACAACTGCAGTTTTCTGCCTTGTGTATGTGACTTTATTGATGCCTATTTGCTATTATCCTTCTACCTACCAAAAAGAGCCCATCTATCTTGCACACTATCAGATCACCAACCTAGTTTGCATGCACATGAATTCACTCCATTGTGACTTTGCGTCAACAGCTGCTGCTCTCACCATTGTCACAGCTTCATTTTATGCTGCTTTACCTTTTGTTTCAGCTGTGTTGGAAATGCTAGAAAGGCATTTCAGTAAATGCAAAGCCTTTATCTACATTACCTGGATGGAGAAGTTTTCAGCCGTGTGTTTAATTAAATATGCATTTTATAAACATTGTAAATACAAATTAATGCACAAGAGGGAAAAAAAGACATAGGACATTGAATTTTTACGGTCAAAATGAAAGACTTTTTCTGCTGGCTGTTGAATTGAGAGCCAAGCAGCATAGACTGAAGTTAAGAAGCTTGTTTGCAATGAGCTATTAGCATGCTTTCTGACAAGTAGCTTTTGAAGCGGCTGATGTCTCATGTTTAACGTGGAGTTGAATAAGTGAATGAAGAATATTAAAATGGAACGGTAAGGAAATTTTAGTTCGGCAAACCGTTTCAATTGGGGTGCAAGCAAGGGCACAGACAAAAGGCGGGGGCTGTAGTGTTTCCATTTCTGCGGCTATATGATAAGATGGAAAGGATAATTAAGCAGCATGGTGAGGTTCATTATGGATTCAGGCTGACTTGGAGTGGACATGATGATTTGACACTCTTCCTCCATGGAGTTGAGATAGCACAAACACTCCACTCCAGGCATTGTTTTATTTAAAGGGGTGACATTATTGATAAGAGAAGCTTACCAAAAAAAATAATATAGATTGCTAATACGTTATTTCATGAGTGATGCAATGAACTAGCATGGGAATATCATTAATGGATGCATCATTTGAAAATGTGCATAGATGCTACTTAAGAAACCGAAGCCTGGCTATTTTCAAACTCCTCTTTAACATTACAAAGCTCAATCATTTAATGGATTTAATTGAGACAGGAGTGAAGTGTGTGATGACGATTAAGCAACCTTGTTTACGCTGACACACAAAGCTTGACTCAACTCTATTGTACATATTTTTTTCTATAATTATGACATAAACCCTGGATTTGTTGACAACATTTCCTAAATGATGCATAATTGAGTCCTTTGTGGCAGTCAAGTTGTTCGAAGAACTGTAAACAAAGATCTATTGCAATAAATAAGTAAATCACTTATTGTCATCAGACATTTCTGGAGGCAACGTGAATTAATTTTAATATTACATTCAGATATTTTACAATTATGTATTTCAATGGACATTGAACATTTTGATGTGAATAATTAAAAGCCTATGTGCTTAAAGACATTTACTTAAAAGTAAGGATGTCCTGTTGAATATAGTTCAAACTTCAATTTTTCATTTGGAGAAATCTGATTATTATGTGCTATAGCATTAAGTAGAAGTTAAATTGTATAGTAAATGGTGTGGTAAATTAAAAGAAATCAATGAATTTAAAATTACATTTAATACAGATGCAACAAATATGAAAGCTATCCAATGAGCCAAAGATATCGTTAAAATCTCATATTCTACAAAGGGCAGCATTTGAACTATATGATGTTTGCATCATTGAGTATCCGCCTAAGAATCTTGATCTGTATCCTTTGTTTTTAAAAAGGTACTTGCCCTAATGTCGCATAGAATTATGTGACATGCTTTAAAATTTTTAGCATTTCTAGAATGAATTCTACTGTAATTTTATGGAGTGGGACAACTATGGTTTGTGAGAACACAGTTTTTGTTGTGGGAATAATGCAAGCACAAAATGAAAATTGCAATAAAATGTTTCCTGCTAATTTCACATTGGATGTGATTTTTGAGATTGGCCTAAAATAGGAGTGCACCTTTCCCTCTCAAAGCAGATGAGAATGTTACAAATCTATCCAAATCATAGCTCTGGCAACCATGGCATCGTACAACCACAAAAGCAAGGTCATTAGCATAATCTTATTTGTTTTTTAAAAAAAAAATGTGTTGTCACACTTAATCTCTCACTCCTGAACTCTTGATCTGTAGCCTTGTAATTTTCCACACTTCGCACTTTGATCCATGTATTATGACCGATGTGTATCAGATTTTCCGTTCTGAGCACCAGGCCTACACTCCCTTTGGGTAAAAAAAAAATTCTCCTCAACTGTCTCTAATTCTGTAACTTTGAAGCTGCCCCTCTTCCTTTTGACCTTTCTGCAAAGGAAAATTGATTCTACTAAATCGTCGTCTAGGCCTCTTCTTATTGTATGCACCTACAAAACATTGATAGCCTTGGTGCAATTTGGGTCTTGGATTCTATCGATTATAAGGTTTGCCCCGTTACAATAAATGCAATGGGACCTTATCATGGTCTTAATACAAATACTTAAAAAAAACATTGCCTCAAAATGTTGCTTTCCAGATGGTGCCAGAATGGAGCAGTTTTGAGCTGAGGAGCAGCAGGTCCCTCCATCGACATTAATGAATCATGCGGATGGGCCAGACAAGCACAGTGTTACAAACTCCTCTGGAAAACCTGTGAAGCCTTGCTTGTCCAGCTTTGCCATCTGTCAAAGCTGTCAACATTTTCAGTCTTTTTGAATACCTCTGAAAAATATTTAAAAAAAAGTATTTAAAATGATTTTTTAAAAAAATGTCTACTTAAAAAATCTCCAAGACCTTTTAATTATATAAAACAATAAAGCCGCACAAATAACTTGGAGCAATGCAGCTGATCTTATTGTCTTTCTTTCCTATATCCCTTTAATCGCTATTCAAATGAATAGGATCTGTGCTGCACAGAAACGCCAGTGTTCATGCTAGCGAACCCTTAAGGGGGGAGTTCAATTATAGAGCGTGTTACAGAGGAGAAGTCCTGGAGAGCTCATCCAGGAGTTCCACCTCTTGTGTGAGTGTCCTGAAATCTCCTGGCAGTACTGCTGAGGAATGTGTGGAATGTTCTACGTGGAATGATTCTGTAGCCCTTTTCACATAGAAGCTTCAAGACGGACAATCTCTGGATTTCTGGCGCTTCACTTACCTGAGTAAATATACAAGATGAGGATAGGCCTGTCCATTTCCCTCCACCTAGACACCTAGTGTCAGAGGTGGAGCGAAGTCACTGCCTCCTTCCTAAATGGATAAGCACTGAAACTGGCTCGAAAGGGGGGTGGCTGATGACCTTGCAATGGTGTCCTCATCCTGTGACCGAAGTGCACAAATTTTAAAATTAAAAGAATGTTCCTGAAGAAGGAGTTGCAAATTCAGTGTCAAACTGTGATGTCAATCCTTTCCAGACTGTTTGAAATTTACATGAAGCACAAAATTCACCCAATCCCAGGTGCAGGAGAAGATGTACAGCTGGTTTACCAATTTAATTTCTTGCCAAAATAACGACTGGTGGAATGGCGAAAGAGTTCTTGTAATAAATTGCCGTGAATGATTGAAATGGTGCTTGAAGTTTAATTTTTCTTTGTTAGGTGCAGTTTTACTGCAGTAATGTTGCAGTAAAAGGAACCCCAGAGGGCTGCAGTGAGACTAGTGCAGTGACTTGAAGTAAAATTTTCTAGAAAATGTAATGCTAGGTACCTGCAGTTAGATTTGAGCAATTATTTATAGCAAGAGTCTAAGGAGAAGAATGGATCTAACCTTTACTAATTACATAGACCCCCATGGTTGGCAAGTTTTTTCTGTCATGCAACCATACGAATTGATTTCACTTCCACGTGACGATGAAACCCAATAGCAATATTGAATAGATAGATCCAATAAACATTTCAACCCTCTTTAGGACTTTGCTAAATCTACTTGAATTTTGCTGTCAGGACAACTCATTTAGTGTGGGGGGAGGTGGAGGGAGGTTGGCAGCGGCAACAGGCACTTGCATTTCCCTGGCAGAGTGGTTCCAGCTGCATGGGGATTATGGGTAATGGAGATGGCCATTGATCCTGCACTGCATCACGGACACCCTAAGCGGGCCCATGAGGTGCTGGAGTGGCCCTGAAGCGGCCCGATGAGGTCCCATGGCTCCTGTCAGCTTCTGGGACAGATACTCAGTAAGGTTCTGAATTTACTGCCCAATTAAAGATGGTGCATTGCTGGGTGAATGTAAATATCACACTCTTAGCCCCCAAAGAAAAGTGAAATCAAGTTTAGAAAGAAAATAAACCATAACGTGAATTTCTCCTCCAATGGGTGCTCCGTTGGTGCCAATGGGGATTGAGGTCATGCAAAATGTTTTATAAATGCGATTTTTTTTTTTTTTTTTAAAAAACAGCCATTTCTAACACAAATCATTGCAAATGATCGTGGATTCAGTTGAAATCATAATAAACTGATTCACTTCCAGGCATGCAAGTTCTACATCACAGCAGAGAGTGGCCCACCCCTTTTGCCCTGGGAAACTATGTGAATGGCGAATCCACCTTTCAGATTTCCCTTTTACATAGACTGTGATAAAGGGCTTATGAAATCTGGTACACTTTTCTCAAAGCAAAAATTGCAAGGGCTGCTTAGGCAATCAAGAATGTGCAGGTGTAATCAGTGATAATGAATATAGATGAAATGGAACAATGCAGCCCAGGAATCGGTCCATTTGTGCTGAAATGATGCCCAATTTAAACTAAAGCTTTGTTGTTGCATCTGATACATATTCATCTATTGCCTGCACATTCATGTGGCTATCTATAAGACTTATAATGATGCTAAGGTATCTGTTTAAGTTCTTGGGAATCTCTATCTTAGAGGAACTTTCCTGGACCCAATACACTAATGGTATATTGAAGAAAGCACGTCAGCATCTCTACTTCCTTAGGAGCTTGTGGAGGTTTGGTATGACTCTGGAAACCCCTGAAAATTTCTACAGAATTGTGGTGGGGTGTGTGCTGCCAGGCTGCATCAAGATCTGGTAGAGGGTCACTGGTACTCCTGAGTGGAAAGCCCTTCAGAAGATTGTAGACATAGCCCAGGACATCACAGGCAAAAACCCTCCCCACCATCAAGAACGTATACAGGGAACGCTGCCGTCAGAGCAGCAGCAATCATCGAGGATTCACATCACTCAGCGCACACTCTGTTCTCACTGCTACCATCAGGAAAGGGATATACTGTAGGTGCCCCAGACTCTCACCACCAGGTTCAGGAACAGCTGCTACCCCTCCACCATCAGACTCCACGACAAACTCGATCAGGGACTCGTTTAAGGACTCTTAATTTTGCAATATATTGATTTTTCTCTGCTTTGCACAGTCAGTTTGTTTAAACTTCTTGTTCACATATGAACATTGAGTACAGTTTTTTTTTGCGCTACCAATAAGTGGTGATTCTTCCTGGGCTGAAGGAAAAAAAATCTGAGGGTTGCATCTGATGGCAGTGAACATGTTTCTCCCACTACTCCAGCCAGCCTGTTGAAAGTACTAACCATTGCCTAGGATATCTGCCTAAAACTCATGTACTCTAGTATGTGACATTTTTATTCACTCTCCTTGAATTCAGCTCAAAAAAGTAGCTTTTACTCTAGTGATGGCCAGATGAGCAATTTTGATAAGATGGAAAAAACAAGAGTGCCAACTCGCCTGCAATGGTTACAAGATGTTGCGGCTTGCTTGAGTTGCGAGAAAATTAGATCTAATGTTAAAGAGATCAAGGCTGAATTTGACAAGATATGGGGTCCATTCACGGACTATGATTGTAATTTGATGACTTGGGGAGGGTTGATCTGGGGGGTTTTCTAAATGTTGTCTGAGAGCCGATACTTGATTCTTTACAATTTATTTGCTGGTGACTGTGTTTAATGGGAGGGGTTAGATTACTATGGGAGGTTTTCTTCCTCTTATTCTTAGTTTTGTTCAACAACTGGAAGAGATAATAACAATGTATATCTCAACCAACCAATTTTCCCCTGCAACCGCTGCAACCGTGTCTGCCTGTCCCGCATCGGACTTGTCAGCCACAAACGAGCCTGCAGCTGACGTGGACATTTACCCCCTCCATAAATCTTCGTCCGCGAAGCCAAGCCAAAGAAAGATATCTCAATATTAGAACGAAGTGAAATTATTATAAGGATTTTTCACTTTTGCGAATTGTCAAAGATGATGTATAATTGATTATGTGACTCATATTCTGTATTGAATTATATAAAAGCTATTTAATTAATATCTAAACAATCTATTCATGTAATATTTCTCTATCAAATTATTAAAAATACTTTAAAAAGGATAGTATGTGAGATTTTTAACCCTGGGAAAAGAATCTGACTCCTTCCTATCCATTCCTCTCATTATTTCATAAACTTCTGTCAGGTTTCCCTTCAGCCTCTGACACCCAAGAAAAATCCTTTATTTTTTGAATAAGTTAATGATCTAGATTCATCCTATCTTCATTCAATGTCCAATAACAATCCACAACATGGTGAATATGGTGGAGACTTTGGTGAGATCCTGCAGAACTTTGGTTCTGGATGAAATGAGCATCTCTGTAAGATTGAGCTCCACAAATGGATTTGGCACTAGAAGTGAATGGTCAGGTGAGAGAAGATTGATTGTAGGGGAACTAAAAGCATAGATGACTTTATTTCTTTTACTTTATCAATTGCATTTTGTACTAAAAATTCTTTGCCACCCTGATGATTTAGCTTGCATTCTATATACTGGAGTAATACTTGAGATCTTGCCAGCTGCGTGCTGTATCATTCCAGTCAGTGTTTGTATCCCGGCAAATTGTGCAGTCTAATTATTTGAACTTTATTGCTGCTTCCTTCATTTTAAGGTTATTTTCTCGCCGCTTTCGAATAGGAAAATGTGGAATATATGTTCTTTGTTTGTTGGGCTGTGTGAATATGCTTTGTGAGAGTTACTGAAGTGCGAACTTGATTTAAAACACAAACATTTTGTAGACCATACCTTTTTGAGTTGACTTATAATCCTCATTTGGTTTTATAAGGAGGTGTTTTATGCTGCAGGACTTTGCACATTTATTGAATAATATTACTATAGCACAAACAATACATCTTTAAAACTGCCATTATTAAAATATTTCTGTTTGTAATGTATTTTTTAACATAAGGCATTCACTGTATCTACTTTGTAATTGTTAGTGTCATGAATAATGGTATTTGTATTGGGATGAACATTAGTTGTCAAAGCGAAAACACAGATTCAAGGAGAAAACAAAAAAATACACTATTTGACACTTTCAACAGAAGTATAAGGATGCTTATCTTATCACAGGTGACATCTGATTTCACAATCAATAGTGGATCACAACATAAATTTTACATGATTATTATTTCACTGCAGGTAACTACAGCTGTCACCTTCTATGACAAGTTTTTGAAGGTCCATTATCTGTGATTGACAAATTTGAAACTTTATTGTCGACCATATGTAAAACAAAGATTGTTGTTCACATTAAGGTGCAATATCTCCCTCACTCCCTAAGTGACTCTGTCAGCTGATCAGAAAGAGAATCCATGGTGTCACATGAAACCTGGTTGCCTGGCTAATAATGCTCTCTAATATAGTTTAAATGCATAATTCGCACTTCTTTTCCAATGCATTATTTCCTGAGGGAGAGATTTATTAAACTAAACTAGATAGGACAAGGGAACAAGTGGAGCTCTTGTCTGATCTCACTCGTATATACTGAGATCAGACAAGAGCTGAAACTAGGAGGTGATTGTTAGAAGTTGAGGCATTATGGTCTAGAAATTCAATTGCACAACACTGTGATGATTTCAGCTTAATGTGTCTGAAAATCAACTGTTTTCACAACAGTGTATGTTTGCGCCCAGTGCTTAATTGGAATGTGTCTTGAAAATGTATAGGGGCCTCTGGAACATTCTGGGGGAAAAAAAATTGCAAAGGTGGATTTTCCACAGGATCTGAAATTGTACCTTCTGGGAAATGTTATGAACCTGAGTTTTAAAGTGTTCAGATACCAAATTCTTTTGTGACAGTCACCTTGTCAGTAGCCAGGAAGTGTAAATAGTGGTCACGTGGAAGTCTGACTCCCAACTAAATATTGCACGATGGAATACAGAAATGCAGAGTTGTATTCCCCTGGAGAAAATCACACACAATTTGAGGAAGTAATATGGCACATTTGTTAGGTGCACAGATATAATTCCACCCCTTTTTAGATTAAGAGAATACAACAACTGTGCCAGTAGTTGAATGGTTGAGATCAGTGAAGCGGGTCAAGGCGCAGGTGACGGGCTTTTGCGTTTTGTTCTTTATTCTTTTATTTTGGGTTTCTTTTAGGCTCTTCTTACCCTTAAAGACTTTTGACCTTAAAGACATTTTGTTCTTTGTATTTGTTTAATTTGTATAATTTTTTTCTATTTTGTATTGGAGAGGGAAGGGAGAGACTAGGGGATATAATGCTCTGTATGATCTACATTTTTGTTGGAAATAATGTTTATTGGGATTTGAGTTTTTGAAAATCAAAAATAAAATATTCAAAAAGGTGCAAGGTTAGTTGATTGGTTAGTTCGTTCAAATTTATTGACATCACATACAACCCCGAGATTCCTTTTCCTGAGGGCCAGTCAGAAATTCTACTCAGTAACTGTAATCAAGAACAAGGATGTGTATACAAAGAGAGAATTGTAAACAAACTGTGCAAATACAGAAAAAAATAAGAGTCCTTAAATGAATCTGAGTCTTTTGTTTAGGAGTCTGGGAGTTGAGGGGTAGCAGCTGTTCCTGAACCTAGGGCACCTTTACCTCTTTCCTGATGGCAGCACCGAGCATGTCCAAGGTGCTATGGGTCCTTGATGATTGTTGCTGCTCTCCTATGGTGGCGTTCCTTGTAGATTTTCTCAATGGTGGGGAGAGTTTTGCCTGTGATGTACTCAGCTGCATCCTCACCTTTTGCAGGGCTTTCTGCTCCGAGGTATTGGTGCTCCAATACCAGGCTGTCAGTATATTTTCCATCACACATCTGTAGAAGCTTGCCAAGATTTCTGATGACCTACAGAACTTGCACAAACTTCTTAGTATGATAGGTCCAGGAAGGGTCCTCTGAGATGGTGACTTTCAAGAATTTAAATTTGCTCACCCTCTCCATCTCTGATTCCCCAATGATCACTGGGTCGTGCAACTCTGGTTTTCCTTTCCTAAAGATTGCAATCAGCTCCTTTGGTTTTGGTGATATTGAATGAGAGGTGGTTGTTGGTGCTCTATTCAGCCGAGCTTTCAATCTCCCTCCTGTATGGTGGCTCATTGCCCCTTTTTATCCAGCCCGCTACGGTGGTATCGTCAGTGAATTCGTAAATGTTGTAGTGACGCATTGGTTTCATTAGCCAGAAGGGCCTTATTCCATGCTTTATTAATTTTTAAAAACACCTTGGAGGGATATGGGGCAAGTGCAAGTAAGTGGGACTAGCTCAGGATCCCAACTCGATCAGCATGGAGGAGTTGGGCCTTAGGGCCTGTTCCATGCTATGTGATTCTGAGCAACCAATCTCTCTGAATTTTGTGACACAAAGCCAGGAAATAGAAGAGTGTTGCATCAAGACTGTTCATTGACCTTTTAACAGTAGTCAAGGGTTCCTTGGCTTTGCGTCAGACCAGCTTGTTTATGGATTGAGCTGGAAGGCTGACTGCAATAGTTAGGTATGCGGCTTCCAGAGCTTCATCAGCTGAACTGCTGAGGTAAGGTGGAACTGTAGTAAATGTTTGGAAAGTAGGCAGTCCTTGAGAGAAATGAGGTTGGAAGATCTGTACAGGATCAAATAGGATACAAGAAATAATCTGCTCAGACAGACATGAATTAAACATGTAGATTGAAGGAGAATGGATTGGAAAATGTTAAAAATAAATAGCAGGACATTATTAGTAAAGTGAACAGCGGGTGTTATATTTTGTGTTCAATCCTCATCAGATGGGTCTTTGTCTGAAACGGTGTGTTCTGGGCTTTGAAGCAAGGACATTTTCAAGGAGCTTTTACAATTGGCAAGAGCACTTGATTTAACTGAAAGCCATGCAGCAGACATGGAAACTGATCAATATGTTACTAATAACAGGATAAATGTCAAGCGCAATCCACATCACACTTAAGTGAGATGTTGTTAAGTCAGTCCAGTTTGAAACATGCACATTATTACCATGGCAGAAGGCACCTCCATGTGATCATGGTCCAGATAAAGGCAAAGGACATTGTATATTTTGAAAATTAAAATAGCCTTTCCTTACAGATTGGCATCCAAGTATGAACATCTGCAAAATTATGACTGAGTTTGTTGGTGATGAGAGTTTATTTTAAAGATACACCGAAATTCTTAACTGCCCTACAGTTGTCTAAGATGCATCAACTAAAATAGCATAAATTCATTTACCACAATAGTTAAAACAGAAAAATAGATAATAAATATAAAAGGAGAAATAATCATCATTGCAATTGTGCAAAAAAAAATGCAGTGACGTTTCAACTGTGCAGACCAATCTTCTGGTTGTCCTGGCGTAGTTAGTTTATGATTTGGGTTAAGGTAATATGGGGAAGTTGGATTAAAAAAAATGTTTTGAACATAAAGATGCTGGACTTTAGCCCTCTGTGCCTTCTGCTTGGAAGTAGAATAGATTGTGACCAGTCGTAGGGATCCTTTATGATGTTGATTCCCTTTTTAAGGCAACATCACATATGGATGTCTTCAATGGATGTGTATTTGGTGCCTGTGATGGGCTTGGCTAGGTTTGGTATCCTGGGCATGAGCTTTCAAACCAGGCCATGATGCAGTCAGTATATGCACCTGTAAAGGCTGGATGGAGTATTCAACAACCGACCATGCTTCCTCAGACTTAGAAAGTTGAGGCATTGGTGCACCACCTTTACTGTTACCTCGATGCACTGGCTCCAGAGGTCTTCTGATAAGTGGACTTGGGGGGAATTTGAAAGTACCACCCCTTTTCATCGGTGTCTCATGAATATGTGTGTGGACCCTCTGTCTCCCCTTCCTAATGCTCACAATAAAGTCCTCGGTCCTGCTGATGTTGAGTTCAAGATTGTTATTCTGGTACCAGTCAAACAGATTCAATCTCTTTTATATCTGACTCATTATTTCCCATTATTCAGCTATCAACGGCAGTGCTGTCAGTGGATTTATAAATTACATTGGAATCGAATTTACTCCAAATGTGAGTGTAGAGGGATAGAGTAGGGACTAAGCAGGCAGCTTTGAGGTAACCTCAAATTAATAATAGTCAGTGAGGAGGAGGTGATGGTGCTAATCTGATTGGGGACTGGTGATAAGGAAATTGAGGATCCAAGAGCAAAGGGATGAGCAGAGTTCCGGATCTGTTTGATTATCAGTTTTGCTGGTGTGATGGTGTTAAATGCTGAGCTGCAGTTAATGACAGCAGCCCATGGTAGATGTTCATGTGGTCCAGGTGGTCTAATGCAGAGTGGAGGGCCAGTCAGACAGCATCCTCTGTTGGCCTTTTTTGACGGAAGGCAAATTGAAGTGGGCTCAGGTCCTTCCTGAGACAGGAATTGATTTCCACCATAACCAACCTTTCAAAGCACTCCGTGGTAGATGTAAATGCCACTGGTGGATAGTTGTTGATGCAGGTCACCTTGCTTTTCTTGGTCACCGCAGGAAGAAGCTGTTCCTCAGCCTGGAGGTGCTGGCTCTGATACTCCTGTATCTCTTCCCCGACAGGATCCGCTGAAAGATGCTGTGTGTGAGGTGGAGGGGTTGTCAGTGATTTAGCGCACCCTCTTCAGACAACGAATTAGATATAAACAGCAAGCATAGCTCGATATCAAAACCATGCCCAAGTTTGTAGATTATTTCACCTCGATCAATGCCATTTATTCAATCACTTCCCCAGAGCAACACAACAATCAGATTGAGTATGAAGCTATTGAGACAAGCTTTCAAGTCTTCAACAATTTTTCAAAATAATTTCTTGAATTATTTTCTTGCAAGATTTAATGGAAGCAAGCAGTGAACATTTTGTGTATTTTCTGCCAGTCTTCATAGGGTAATAAACCTATTCAAAATGATGTCTGATATTTAAACAATAACTGAATGATAGAAAGCCCGTGATTTTTAAAAAAAAAAGACACTATTCCAACATTGGAAACTGAACATGAGTGTATCTGCAGGGCTTGGTGAGGAGTTGGGGGAATGGGTTGCATCTGGACCCTCTCACTCTCCTGGTCATTCATTGGCACACGAATACAAGTGGGCATACGAGTCATTGGTCTGATTCTGTTTCTCTGCATATCTGGCTGAATTGTATCCCGAGGATCGTGCCATTTCATTACAAGGATGAAACTGTTGATTCTCTTTCAAAGCTTCATTATTTTAATACATTTAACTTTTTGAAAGCAGGGTTTAAAAAAAAATCTAAGCTCCAAGGCACTGCCACCCATCTTGATTATTATTTGGATAACTGCAACAGAATGATGACTTTAAATCCATTTCAAAGCACAGCATGTAAAAGCCATTCTATGGTTTACTGAAAATAATCTGATGTGCTTTGCATTGCAAGTTTCCATAAATGTCACTAAGAATGTGATTATGTCAGGATAATGTTTTTTTTTTCTTGTGTGATATTGATTAGGCATAAATAGTGCCCAGAACACGTGGAATAGTTCACCTGCTATCAAAATAATGCCACGGGACTCCTTGCATCTGCATGAGAGGAGATAAGCTTTGGCTTGATACCTCATCCTAAAGATGGCACCTGCAACAATGCAGCACCCTCAAGACTGTCAGCCCAGACTTTTGTGCTCCACTCTCTCAAGTGGGCCCCGAGTCTTCTGACACAGTCAAAATTCCTACCAACTGAGCCACAGCTGACAGCATTTTTTGGATTGCATTTTAACTAACTGCCTTCCCGACTCTCCATGTCTCTGTCTATCTATATTACTAGCTGATACAAAATGGATTTCTACGAGGTTTTTCTTTTACAATGCTCAGATAAAACTGTCCTTCTTGATAATGATTCTTCTGCTGTGGTGGAGTTTAAATTAGCACACTCTCGAGTCAGTTGAATAATAGGTTTCTGAAACTTTTAACTCCTGATTAATATTTGGCAACTTGGGTCAAATTCATTGAGGTAAAAAGATCTTGTATTGACTGGCTATTGTCTGATATGTGGCAGAGAATTACTAGGAGGTGGGAGGAATGGAGATGGGAAGATTGATTGGAGTCTGCATTGTAAACAAGAAACCTTGTTTGAGAAATTTAACCACGTACTGTATGATTCAATTTCATTTAAAAAAAAATTGCAGGAAAAAATTGGGAAATTGTTGCACAAAATGTTCAAATTTTCCTTCTGAATAAGAGTTGGGAAGTCATGTTACAAGATTGTTCAGTTTTGGTTTCCTTTCTATAAGAAAGATGCCATTAAAGGGTTGGTAGAAAAGATATTGCTGAGATTGGAAGTGTATGTTCTTAATGTTGCATAAATTTGCATGGTCATTAGCGGTCCTGAATGAATTGGGGGGTGGGGGTAGAGCGCAAAGGTAGGGGAGTTGAGCTTTAGTTGTGTAGTTCCTTGTAACGGTAAATCTTGAGCAGTGTGGAGAGAATTGCATATATTTTCAATGAAAGCAGTGCATAGAAGATTTATAAAGGGATAAAAAGTGTTTAATGAGGATCTACTAAATTAAGGATTATTGTTTCAGACCAAGAGAGTTTTTTTTTTGAGAATTATAAATCTTTGAATCGATCACAGATGATTGGTTTGAGTCACAGGATTTCAGGAAAATGGAGTTAAAGGTGAGATCCAATTATCTGTGAGTTTAATGAACGGTAGAAAAATATGCCTGCCACATTGACCACCGCCAGTGGGCTGATAACGCCTCAAACCGTGCATCTTGGCGCCTCACAGTTTGGCGGGCAGCAACCTCCTTTGAAGAAGACCGCAGAGCCCACCTCACTGACAAAAGGCAAAGGAGGAAAAACCCAACACCCAACCCCAACCCACCAATTTTCCCCTGCAACCACTGCAACCGTGTCTGCCTGTCCCGCATCGGACTTGTCAGCCACAAACGAGCCTGCAGCTGACGTGGACTTTTTACCCCCTCCATAAATCTTCGTCCGCGAAGCCAAGCCAAAGAAAAAAAAGAAAAAGAAAAAACCAGTAGAGCCATAGGACCTACTGCTGGTTCTAGTTATGTTCTTCTGTTATATAGCCTTTATTTTCAAACAATATTGTCACAATCTCAGCACTCTCCCAAGATTGCACTAAAGTGACGACCTAAATTTGTGTTGAGATCTCTGGGGTATTCAAGTGGAAAAAGTAGAAAGATGAGTTATTACATTGAAATCCAGAGAATGAAATATAAGGAGTGTGATCTCAGATTTTTTTTAAAAGAAAATGGAGGAAGATTTGATTGAAAGGTCAGAAATGGTGAAGATCATAAAGTCATAGATCAGCTGGAATTATTTGTGTTGTTAAAGGTAGCAAACGTGGCATAAGTTTAAGGTGAGAAAACTAGCTTGAGGCTGGCTGTGAATAATCATTAATTACTCACAACATAGTTTGTTAATGACTTGGTTACCACAGAAAAGAGTTCAGACGTTTTCAAGGATCAGTGGTTAAGATGCCTGAAGCAAATTTCAACACATGACCTTGCCATGTTTTCTTCCTTGTATATCCCTTTTAACAAATTATTTATTTTATTCCAGTTCCTTTTGAAAGACTTTGTATGAATAACCATACTGACCAATTTCAAAATGAATTTGATATGTCGCATTTTAAATTGTAATCGGGATATCATGCAAGTTGCTGTTTTATTTATTAGTGTCCTGTTGGGGGGAAAAATATCCAAATTCATTGACGTATCCTTACAAAGTTTAGATATGTTAAGTTTGTTCATTCATATGGTTCAGGTTTTGGAAATGGATCTTGATCTAGGAGAAAGGATGCCTTTCAGTTAGGACATACCACATTAAAAAAAATTAAATGAATGGAATAAAACTGAAAGGAGAAGACCTAAAGAGGCCAAATTTTATGGCAAGAAATGGTTCTTGTTGAAATAATTATCTGGGTGATACAGATCACTTTATTTATGCTCCTTTTTTAAAAGAAAAACTCTGTGTGAGTGTGCGTGTAAATTTGATGTTGGAAACACTCGAAAGACCTAGAGATTGGGCAAGTTGATGGTTTGTGTATTTGCTTGTAATGGAAAGGTTCCAACGTGCAGCATTTGGGGGGAAAAATACAGGAGGGAAAGGAATGAGGAAAGCGAATGTAGGTTGCTTGCAACTGCAATAAATGAAAGGGATTTGGAGCAGATCTGGCTGTTCAAAGTTTGGAACTTGAACCTTGGTGAGGCATCAGCATGAGCAGAATTTTTCTCGATGGCAGGTGGCAACTCCATGCCCTTTATCAGTCCTTTGTCACCATCAAACCTTATAACCAACCAGGGTTCAGTGAAGAGTGAAGCCAGAAATAGTGATAGGTTTACATTAAAAAAGGAATGCCATTCTAGGATAGCAGTTGTATGTTTATTTGCATGGTAAACTTCCTTTGAAGAAGACCGCAGAGCCCATCTCACTGACAAAAGGCAAAGGAGGAAAAACCCAACACCCAACCCCAACCCACCAATTTTCCCCTGCAACCGTGTCTGCCTGTCCCGCATCGGACTTGTCAGCCACAAACGTGCCTGCAGCTGACGTGGACATTTACCCCCTCCATAAATCTTCGTCCGCGAAGCCAAGCCAAAGAAGAAACTGTATATAATGGACAAACACCAATGATTCAATTAGAAATGACTGAGCAGAGCTCTTTATTTCTACCACATCCAGTCATAAAAGGTGATGCCTTATTAAATGGCTAACAGCAGAGGTTTCAAAAATTTGCCCACCATCCTTAATGTTTTACAACTTCATGAGATCAGTATCTCGTCATTTTTGGGAATATCTGGAGTTCCATTCCCCACTGAGCCATTGGCCTGACTGCTAAAGCAGAGAGAGGAATATCCCTGGCTAAAGTTTATAGTTGTCTGTATGATGCTGCAGTTGAATGTCCTCAGCATTTCATGAGTTGCTACATCTGTTCCAAGTCTTCGCCATTCAACCCATTCTCATTAGCAATGCATGGCTAGCTTTTTCAAATTACACTTCTGATTTTTGTACACTATATCAGTTGAATAAAAATGTTGCAAATGCTTTTGTAACTTTGCATCAGTTTGTGTAAGCAGTGTGGAAATGAAAATGGAAGATTGTAGAATAAAGTTAATATGGACAGTTCCAGAATAGCACTGTTTCACTTGAGCTGCTTGCTGCTTTTGGAATTTTGGATTCTATTTTTCACTCACTCTGACAGGTTGTCTGTCCACGAAGAAAAAAAAAAAAATCTGATATTTTCCATCTGTGTACAGATGGAACTTGTGTAACAAGGTGTTTGTAGATGAAAATGAATCAAAAGCAGATCATGGAATTCTGAAATAATGCCAGAAACTGATGGAAGTTATGATTTATTCAGACAGCATCTGTGGAAGGGGAAATTGTGCTAGCTATTTTTTTGAAAGAAGATGCTTTGTTGGGTTTGGGAAGAGAAAAATATGCAGCTTTTAAGTTATGGACACGTTGAGGGAGAAATGGGAACAACCTCTGATACAGTTACTGTGGAGATAATCTGTTGATGAAGCCATAGATTAGTGAAGTTCAGTTCAGCAGAGAAAGGAACATCTAAATGCTGTGAAATGCATAGCTGTAGGTAAATCCCAACAAGGATAGGCTATGCTGACAGAGAGAATTTTGTGTCTCTAGAGTTACTTGGGAGGCTTAGAGATGCAAGATTCAAATAACAAAAAGACTTTATTTACTGATGCCTTCCACCATCTAAGGCAGTGGTTCCCAACCTTTTACTTTCCACTCACATACCACTTTAAGTATTCCCTATACCATAAGTGTTCTGTGAGTAGTAAGGGATTGCTTAAGGTGGGATGCGAGTAGGAGGGGAAGGTTGAGAATCTCTGCTCTAGGCCCAATTATTACTGAAATATTTTGCTTGAGAAAAATTGTCATTGGCCCATTTCCTCTGGAGTTATGAAACTGTGCACATAATGAATCAATTTGGAATGATTAAAACAGTGGTTTTCAAACTTTTTCTTTCCACCACATACCACCTTATTAATCACAGAACACTTATGGCATAGGGAATACTTGAAGTGGTATGTGAATGGAAAGTAAAAGGTTCGGAACCACTGATCTAAGAAAACTGTTCACATACTCACATATACATACGCCACACTGTAGTCCACTAGTGAGAATCATTTGCTCTTTTTGTTGTGTGTTTCTGTACTTTTGGCATATCTTCATCTGGATCTCATAATTGACAGAGAATAACTGCAACTCCTGGTAGCTATCCAGACCTAGAATTGGTGATCCATCTGTGCCTACCATGTCGAATGTACAGAGGATGTTCTTTCCCTTGTGGCAACCATTGATCTTGGCTCTCCCAAGCAGCTTGATCATGAGTTCACCATAGGCCATTAAGGTGACATTTGGTGTTTCCAATGCACCATCTTTTAGATACTCTTTTATGCTCTCTGGTAGAGTCCGAGTGAAAGGACATTACTTTGTGATCCAGTATCCAGCTTCACCTTTAGGTTAAATATCATAGACTTGTTCTGGATTGTCCTCTGTAGTTGGATCCTTGTTTGCAACTCGCTTCCTTCTTTCATCTCACCTGACATTTTGTGAAGGTGTATGAATTCCATGTCCAGTATCTGGGTGTCGGAGTCCTCATTGATGTTTCCTTTTATGTGGTGGAATGTCTTGTCTTTTCTCTTCACTGGTATCACTGTTTTCTTCATACCAGACTTGCACATCTTTGTCCAGTGGTTTGCTTTAACATAGGCTCTACATTCAGAACCGTATGTGGGCATTTGTTACGGTCATGGAAGGGATGTTGTCTGCCGCACTCCCAACAGGTCTTAGGTGTTTGCACTTTTCTGATTGTGTTCTTTATTAACCCTTCTCTTTTCTGTGGGTGGCTCTCCATAGATAAGGATTTCATTTGCATCCTCGTGGCTTCAAAGACTCTGGCTGTGTCTATAGCTTTGGCCAGCTTCAAACTATCCTTCCCATAAGAGTCTTTTGCAGTTTGGGATGGGCGCCCCCCCCCCCCCCCCCCGCCCCGTATTAGTTGATCAACTAATCTTTCCTCTATAATCCTTAAATCAGCTTTTTGCAGCAACTATTTTTAATCTAGTGAGGAAATTATCAACTGTTTCATCAATCTCTTGCATTAAGCCTTGCAATTCATAGTGTTTAATTCTATGATTAGACCTGGGCTCAAGGCAAGAAGCAAACTTTGCAAATATCTGCTCTGGATCATTTTCTCCACCTCTGTAAACTCCCAGCTATTAATTAAGACAAGGCCTCGCTCCCCTATCCAGAGAAATATATAATTGACCTTCTCCTCTGCTGTGGCATTTTTAGAATAGCTTTAGAATGCTAAATTGCACTTCTGCTAAAACATTTTAAACAATTCAGCAAAGTCTTCAGCCTCCCAGTCCATCACTGGGTGAACTGCTGTTTCTCCAGCCATTTTATCAGTAATGTTTTTTATTCTGTTCCCCTTCATATTTCAGTGGCTTTATTCTTGTTCTCTGATTCTGCTGGCCACTATGTGATGTCTGGGACACTTCTTAATTAACTTAGAGATGCAAGATATTTTATAACAAAACAAACTTGTATTTACTGATGCCTTCCACCATCTTGAGGAACTGTTTATTCTCGCTCGCTCACTCAAAATAGTTCACGTTATCCTGACTATACAACAGAGTAAAATTCAAATAGGATCCTCGGTCGATCATCTAAACTTTAAATTCAATTTTTAGTCTGGAAAATGAAGTGCTTTAGACCAAGCTTGCATTGGGCCTTGCTATGAAAGGACAGGAGGGCACAGGCTAGTCAGAGGAAGAGATGAATATAGTATTATCACAGACAACCATTATTATGCATGCTTCATTTAAAAAAAATGCATCACTACAGAGCAAATTATATTTTGTCCTCTGAGAATATTATTTGAGTCATTCTTATAAAGGGTAAAGGTGTCTCTCTAATAGTTCCTGAATAGTAGAATTCAGTCCTCGGCTTACCGCACAATTTGAATACATTGAATTAGAACTTAGCATGGGAGGCATGTATATAACATGTGCACTCCATACTTGTTTAAAGACTTGCAAAGTTTAGAGGAGGCTACTTTGGTAGCAAAGAATCTCTTCTTTGAAAGCTGGCGCACTTCTTTCTGTGAATTTCAACAGATGTGTAGTGGAAAGTGTGCTGACCGCTGCATCACAGCCTAGCATGGTGGAACCAATACTTCGGAGGGAAGTACTGCAAAAAGTGGTGGACACCCCCCGCCCCAGTACATCACAGGAAAAACTTTTCCCCACACGAAGGATCCACACCATCCAGCATACGCTCTGTCCTCGCTGATGGCAGCCAGTGCTTCCCTCACAACATGCCACAAGATTCACACCACCAGGTTCAGGAACAGCTGCTCCCCCTCCACCATCAGACTCCTCAACAACAAACTCAATCAGGGTCCCATTTAAGGACTCTTACTTGTTGCACATTATTTATTATTGAATATTTATTTTCTGTATTGCACAGTTTACATAGCTTGTGTAATATCTTGAGTCTAGGTTTTTTTCCACTCATAACAAGTAAAAATTCTGCCTGGCCTGCAGGAAAAAGAATGAGTTATATGTAATGACAATAACTCTGAACTTTGAAATTTGAGTTTGAAATGGGACATATTTTTTTTTAAAGAAAGGGTTAATATGTGGCATTGATGAATCAATTAAAGAGCAATCTGATCGACCGAAAGATTCTGCAACTTTGAATGGCCAGTTTACCTTGGTACCAGGTACCTTGGTACCTTGATTCACATTCATCAGAAAATACTAAATGTGTTATCATGCATATAGAGGCAAGGGATAATTGTCAGATTAAGGCAGAAAGAACTAAAATCCATAGCATCTTGTTCAACATTCAAAAAGATCAGTGACCTTTTCAATATTCTGGTGATAGCCTTCGCTTAAAAGATTAATGGTCCAGATTTTGCTAATATTTCTCAGTGTAAGATCCAGGAAGTTTCGGGTTTTGAGCAAGTCCCAAACTTGCTTGTTCAGTCACCATTGCTGAACTGTGTTTGATGAATTCCTGCTGAGAGCTGCATCTTTGTGAGATTCCCTGTCGTTCACAGTTAGACTGGTGCAGGATTTGTGAGCATATAATTTGTTTTTAAAAAAAAAATCTTAATTTAAAAAAACCTTCATTTCTTGTATTTAATAGCTTTCAATATTTCAGAATATCAGAGATAATCTACTATGCTGCATGAAGCACTGCCACCACCCAGGACCTTGTTGCTCAACTGAGTGATTGCTCGGACCAGCACAATGTCTTTGCCATTGAACAGAATTTAGGCTCGTGGTGCCAGCTTGCAGCCATAAAATTCCAGACCTGTAGTGCTCGTCGAAAGAATCAAAGACTTGTTGATCCAAACCAAGGCTTTTATTAGCAAAAGACAGGAGCTCTTCACAGGTGGCCGACCAGTCCGGAATGATCCAACCTGGTTAGGGACACAACCCTTTAAGGCCCAGACAGTAGGCATGGCTAAGCTCTCAGCCAATCGCTGTAAGCACAGTCTAGATACTGTAACTATATACACTATATACATTGGTGATAGATCTGTACTATCACAAGACCTTATGCATTTTTTTCTTGAAGCCATGCTATGAGGGTGAATGTAAAAGGCATCTGGGTTTACATGGAGGCAATGCTTCCCTCACAACATGCCACCTTTACCCTTCCATTCAGATTAATTTCATCTTTTCACTTCGAAAGGAGTTTTGAATTCCGCTCACGCAAGTGGAAAACAACCTCAAAAAAAAAAGCAATCCTCCATTTTCGTCTGTTACTGAGAATGGGTCATGGAGTTGCAATGTCACAAAGATTACGATCAGAGTCCTGCTAACTTTTATTTTCTCAGATTAATGATACAAATAGCGAATGTTCCAATTTAGGACTGACTTGCATAAGTTACAAGAGTACAAGAAAGCAGCCATTTCCTCCCTGGCCCTCAGGGAAAAGAATCTTGGGTGTGTCTGTGAAGTTATGTGTGTGTGCTCTGAAAATAACTTTCACTTGTATTAGGAATGTTCCGTTCCCAAATCCATGCAGAGTACATCAGTGTTCTTGTGTCTGAAGAAAAGGTTTGAACATTTGGGTGGCTTGAAATCTGATGTATATGGCTTTAAAGGCATGGGCGAAGTGTCTCTGGTATATTGTAATACCCCTTCCAACACCTGTTGGCCATTTCTGAATGATTTTAAAAAAAAGAATAACATATGGTAATGGCAAAGAAATAGACTGCAACACATTGAACACTTTAATCCAAAGTGAAAAGAAGGAAGTGTTGAACAATCTATTAACAGATGTGATCTGTACTTGTTTGATAATCTTAAGAATTTATTTGAACTGTTCCTATACAGCATTGCAACATTTTTCAGTCGCTGCACAATACCTACAGGTCATGAAGGTATGAATTAATTTAAATGAGTTTTTCATGTTTTACTAAGCTTTCATTCTGTTAATCTTCTGAGAAACAGCCGGCTTGGTCTTGTCAGTTGTTCGATGGAGCCATTGCTAAGGATTTGAACTTTCAAATTCTTGTTATACAAGTAGTTAGCATAAAGGTTAAAAAGACAAAATGAAGAGTAATCTTAAACCTAATTCTGTCAGAAACACTTCTGGCTACAAATTAGTTGTCAGTACTAGTAGATGAGGCCTCAAAGAGTAGAAATACATTTGTCTGGGTTTTTAAAATCGAGACCTTAACCCTAGCACCTCTGACTTTAATGGGGTTCTTCTTCGGCTTGGCTTCACGGACGAAGATTTATGGAGGGGTAATGTCCACGTCAGCTGCAGGCTCGTTGGTGACTGACAAGTCCGACGCGGGACAGGCAGGCACGGTTGCAAGGGAAAATTGGTGGGTTGGTGTTGGGTTTTTCCTCCTTTGTCTTTTGTCAGTGAGGTGGGTTCTGCGGTCTTCTTCAAAGGAGGTTGCTGCCCACCGAACTGTGAGGCATTTAAAATAACACATCGGACACAAGTGAATTTAAAGCAGGCAATTCCAATTTCAATGGGGGCGGGGAAGAGGGACAATCAGCATCTGATGTAATGTACCCAGTAATATTCTGCTGCTCTCAATTTTTAACTGTACATAAGTACAGGTGCAATAAACTTGAATTCTCGTGGACTTTGAGTGCCCAGGCCTGAGGTCAGTTAGAAGTTCAAGTTCAATATTGTTGCATGTACTGAGGTACATATGATAATATTGAACTTACATGCAATGCAACTTGTTGGCACATACAGTACAGTAATTTTAAAGATATCAGAGTACAGAGGCACCAAGAGAGATCAGTGAGAACAAAGCAAAGGCAACATTATTTTAATCATTATTATTCAGGAGTCTAATACTAGCAAGAAAGAAACTGTCCTTGAATCTCATGGTGTGTGTGATCTCACATGTGAATCTTTTTCCCACTGGGATGAGGGAGAAGAGAGTGTGGTTGGGGTGGTATGAGGTTTTTAAAAAAATATATTTTGGTTGCTTTTCTAATGCAGTGTAAAGTGCAGATGGAGTCAATTGTGGGGGGTGGGGTGAGGTTTATCTGATGGTCTGAACTGCGTTCACAACTCTTTTCAGTTTCTTGTTGTTTTGGACTGACTAGTTCCTGCTCCACACAATAATGCAACCTGGGATACTTTCAAGGTGCATCTGTAGAAGTTGTTGAAACCCATTGGTACCTGTATTGGCAAAAATGATGCACAGATTGTCCCAAGTCGTTAAATTCCTAGTTTTTGGTCAGTAGAAGCTGACATGCAATCATTTATTCCTTTTATCGATTCTTTTGAAACTTTCAACTGAACCCTAGAAATGCGATGTGATATTTTAAACAATTGCAACAATAAAAGGAGAAATAAGTTGATAACAATTGCTAAATTAATGCAATTATTGAACCATTCTTAGTAGTTATGTTAATTCATATTATTCAAATGTCATTTTTTAAAACTTGTTATCTTTTTCAAAGACAATTAACAAAAAACAAGATTAAAATAAGAACAATTGAGACCAACTCAGAGCATCGAGAGGTTGAAACCATACATCACTGAGTTATAAATTCCAGAGAGCCCAATGGTCTGGCTTCTTTAACCTGGCCAATCTCTCCAGGCAGCAAGAAAGAATTGCAAGAATTGACATCATCATCCCATTGCTTTCAGTAATGCATTGCAAAGTATGTATGGTCAAACATTGTGCTGTAGACAGTCAGACTTGAGTGATGGTAGATTTGAGATTATTTTAAAACCAAAGGAAGAATAGAAGGTGGTGCCAAAAAGTGCGGGAAGAATTTAGAATTCTTTGCTAAACACCTTCTGAAACAATCTCACTGTCGAGGATCCTAGGACAAGATGGCATAATTTCAGGATAAATGGGCGACAATTTAAAGGAAAAATTTCTTTAGTCAGAGGGTCATAACGCTGCGGGACTTGTTGCCACAGGTGGCTGTGGAAGTGAGGTCACTGGGTGCATTTAAGACAGAGATTGACAGGTTTTTGATTATTCAGGGCATCAAAGGTTACGGGGAGAATGCTAAGGAGTGGGGCTGAGTGAGTGGCGGAATTGGCTCATGATTAGAACAGCGGAGCAGATGATAGGCCTATGGCCTACTTCTGTTCTTGTATCTTGTGATAAATTCTTTTAAAGGAGAATCTGCAATATTCTGAAGTGTTCTGGGAATAATTGGGATTGCGCTGTTATATTAAATGGTTCCCGAGCTGGTATGGGGGGCACCAATACTTCTGAGCGGTAAGCCATGCAAAACGTAGTGGAAACGCCCCAGTACATCCCAGGCAAAACTTACCCCACCATTGAGAAAAACTACATGGAATGCTGCCGTTGGAGAGCAGCAGTAATCATCAAGGATCCATGAATGTTAAATATTGATTGTCTGAAGGTTTGTGTTTCTGTTCTGGAACCTTGCACAACTCTAATGTTGGATCGTTCCTGATTCTCACTGCCCAGGCCCATATCTTCTTGGGTATGCTGTTAGCAGATTGGTAAAACTACATTTCAGAAGAGAAAGCTAGTGGTGGAACAAAGAGCTGAGAACATTTGAGGCAAATGAAGGGGTGTAGCTGATTTAAAAAAAAAATGTAATAAAACATGACTCCCTCACTTCTTTTAGAGAATGCCCTGCTTGTTCTCCAGGGTGAATATAAAATATTCTCAGACATTTTTTGATAAATTATCTCCAGTGTCTTGGTGATTATATATCCTTTAATCTATGTTGCTATAAAAGTTGAATTGAACTGTAATTTCAGATTACTTGTTTGCTTTCAGTACAAAAGCTGTTTTGTTTCTTATATATAACTGCTGTGAAGCAGTCTGCAGTGCCCTATATCTAATAAATGTTTTACAAATGTCAGTAATTTTATTCCAATTTTTAAAGATAGTGAACAGTATTTGCCTGTGAAGATGTGATTGTATTAGTTTATTAGCATAGATTTGAAAGCTAATGGGGTGCAGAAACATACTACCTATGGATTGTAACTTAGATAAATACAGCACTTAATGATGCACAAAACTATAAATAGAAGATAACAGAAAGCTGGTGATGTATTATAAGGCTCAAATCCAATTAATTGGATCACGTGATACCATAAACTTAAGTTAAAGCAGTTGCATTCTGTTCTCTAATTTTTATAATATGTATGCAGTGTCTTTTGATTATTAATTATTGAATTCACACATTTAATATTCATTGTGATTTTTAAAAAGTTCTCCATTTATGATAATAACTAAGAACAAGGATGTGTACGAGTAATTTTCTGAGATTCCGTTGACATTGTCAGAGTTAAAACATTTGTTTCACTATTCCTGTCTATCAGACACTTACAAGCCAGGTATAACAGTTAATTGCATAATTTTCTTTTTATTTTGTCATGGGAAAATATTTAACACTACCAATATTGTAAAATTTATAGATTTAATGTGATTAAAACATTGATATTTTATGGTGATTTTTTTTTTGTCCATATTTTAATAAGAAAAAAGCTGTAACGTTGGATAGATAAATAGTTTACTTTTTTTTAAAGATCTTTCCAAGTTTGTTTCTAATGTTACCTCAGCAAAGGTAATCTTCTAAATCAGTGGTTCTCAACCCTTCCCTCCACCACCACTCACATATCACTTTAAGTTATCCCTTACTAACCACAGAGCACCTATGGCATAAGGGATCATTAAATGTGATATGCGAGAGGGTGGGGGGGGGGGTGGGGGGGGAATGATTTAGAAGATTACCTTTGCTGAGGTTATCCCTAACATTAGAAACAAACTTGGAAAGATCTTTAACAAAAGTAAACTATTTATCTATCCAACATTACAGCTTTTTTCTTATTAAAAGTGGTTGAGAACCACTGTTCTAAATAAACACCCATATGTCAATCAGTGATTAATGGCTGAGGGAAGATGGTTTTTCTTCAGTCTTAAGGAAGATTGATGAAGTGGAAAAATCTCTCAAAAAATATTTTTCTTTTTTAATACAGTATATGTTTTACACTTTGCATCAAACTAGTTATAAATAAGAAATATATATTTATTTCCACTCAAAGCATGCTTGCATTTTTGTACTGAGCTAAAGGTAGATAGTTTTTAAAAGGGTTTTGTGATGTATTAAATAGTCTAATTATAGTTAATCGCATACAATCTGAAATAGAGATGCAGTGCTCTAAATTACTTTCAATCAAAGAAATATCTTGCAGCCTTGTGGTGGTTCTTATTTGACTGCCATATAGAATTAGCGTGCAGGACTAATAAAGTTTTAGTTGTGATCTTTTGGTTGGCAGTAAATGAAATTACAAATCTATCTAACAAATTGAAAATGTGAAGAATCCTTTATTATCAGAATTGTCAATGCATATTCCAACATAGTAAGAAAACATCTCAATGTGTCTACCAGAATAAGAATGTGAACATATTCAATTCAAAACATAAATGTTGCATGTTGGTATCATCAGAATGTGGATAATCTTGTGAGTGGTCTTGGTTGGACAAGTATTTGTACTTGGGCTCAGCATTTGTTATATTTTTTGATGGATTTAATTGGATAGTTATGAAAATGTAATCTATATACACAAATATGGTAACAAATCACACTGGTTGTAGCATCACACATTACCTTTTATAGATCAGAAAATAAATGAGTGTGGATAGTGTTACACAATTCCTTGTAATTAAGGAAATATTAAACATGATGTTAAATGCTCAAATTTGTAAAGAGAGGAATTTCTGAGAATATATTGGATTTATGCAATAGCATCATTGGGACACGGAGGTATAAAACATATATATAATGAAGATTGTATGGATGGATAACTAACATTAATGGTTGATTTACCAAATGTCAAAAGGTGAAGAGTAAATGAGAATACTTATTGCTGCATTTTCTCTTCCCGGTTATGCAGAGAAACTGTTTTGCTAATTGTAATGCCATGGTAAAAGGCTGGATCATGCTTGAAACAACCTGCACCTTGCATCATTCGCCTCCTAAGTGATCCAGCAATAGCACCAATCTAGTGCAGCCCACAAGTCTCCCTGAACTGAAGGTTTTGTTGCTGTATGATGTAGAATGGTCCATGAGCAGCAAATAGGCTTCAGGCACTGGAGTTTTTATTTCTCATTGGTTTCTGAATTATTGGATAATCCGTGCCATTTGGATGAAGTAAATTTAACTAATAGAAAAAAAAACCTCTGTACATATTTTACTGTTATAAATTCATGAAAACATTTGATTTGTTCAAATAATCAAGCTCCTATTCCTTTTGGAAGAATTGGCAATTCTAGAGGTTCTAGCTATGTATGGCATAGATCTGAGGGACTAGATATGTATGAACAACCTTCACCCTGAGAGTGCTGAGGCCAATGGCAGAGTGGAATTCAGATGCTCTGGTAGCTGACCTCCACCCAAATCATTCCATTCCACCATGTGAAATGTGCGGGTGTGGAACTCAGGAACTCACTGAGCCATGCAGTCTTGTCACCTGATTATGCTTTTTTTTTCCCCATTGAGAAAAATCATAGACCAGTGAGGAAATGCCACAGACCTCAAGGAAAGCTTCCTGTGGAGATCTATCTCAGTGCGTTGGCAGCAAGGTTAGCATAGCGGTTAACGCAAAGTTGTCACAGCTCCTGTGACCAGGAATGGGGTATGAATCCTGTGACATTCTCCCCATGTCTGTGCGGATTTTCTCTGGGTGCTCCGGTTTCCTCCCAATGTTCAAAATGTATCAGGGGTTGTAGGTTAATTGGGCGGCATGGGCTTGTGGGCTAAATGGGCCTGTTACTGTGCTGTATGTCTAAATTTAATTTTTTTTTAAATTAAAATTTACAATATATTAGTTGCTCTCGGGGTGCTATTGCTACAGTATTTCTGATTTCCAACAAAAAATGTTGTCACCGCACAGGCTGAAAAGCCAGTCATTTTGTAAAATTCTCGCTGATGGTGTCACAGGAAATAGGAAGCACAAGGTTTAACCGATATTTGCAACAATTTTATGTAATACAGTGAAGATTAGAAGATTCAAATTAATGCTAGAATTTGAAATGTCAACTGGCATGAACAATCGTGATTATTTTCAATAGATCACCTGAGACCGGTGGTTTATGACCTTTTTGTAAAAACTTGTTGACCACCTTGAGTATTCCTTTCTATATTTAAAAAAAAAATCCATAGTCCAGAGTATACAGGTTTAGAACACTGCACTGGAGAAATGGCAAAAGAGTGCGGCCCTTGAAGGAGGGATAGATGTACTGGCAACAACTTGTATATTTCTCTGCTTAACTACAGATGATCATACTTCTGAAATTGCTGTCAGACCACCTCCAATATAATGGCGATAAAAATGCTCTCATTACTTATCACACAAACTCACAATCAATGAATGAAATGTCTTAATAGCTACATTATTTGTTCTGCTGGTTAGAGACAATGCAAAATTTTCTACATTGCTTAATTATCAGATCAATTTAAAAATGGCACTAGTGCATGCCTCTTTTTCAGTGGAGAGCATATGATCAATTAGTCATTGTCGCTTTGAACAATACTCTTAACCTTCTTACCTGGTAAAACCAGCATCCTCTCCAAATATGGGCAGACCTACTGTAAATCCAGCAATTCTAATTGAATTGCAATGCCCGCACCAGTTCTATCCCTGCAGAGGAGCCAGTTTCCAGTAATGGTGATGACAGCATCTTCCACCCTACTACATAAGGAGCTCGTTGCCCTTGTACTTCATTGGGTCATAGAGTGGAATTGAAGAGCCCAGACTTCCATTGGCAGGGGAACTGACCAGCTCACTGAGCTATGCTTAATTTAATCTGGTATAAGCACAGCATGTTCCATTCAAATAAATTGAAGATATTGGTTGTTAGGAGAAAGGGATTATTACTCAAGGTAGTTTAATTGTTTTAAAATCTGTTAAATGCAACCAAAAATATTTTTAAAACACTTTTTGTGCCTGATTAAAAGTCCGGGCAGTATGGACCGACCTAGGAAGGGAGGCAGGCCCCTCCAGCCCGGGTAAGAAACCTGCATAGGAGAAGGCCACTCCGATATAAAACCTACGACCCAAGGACCTCGCTGCCACGTCCCAGCTTGCTTGGCCACGGCACACGAACCATGGGTGTAAAGGGTGGGGCCAGTACTGCGCGCACTGCACTCCACCTAAAAGCTCCTTTGCGCAGGCCCGAGGACAGGTCCACGTCCTCTCCCTCCACGTCCTCCCCCTCCACGTCCTCCCCCTCCACGTCCTCCCCCTCCACGTCCTCCCCCTCCACGTCCTCCCCCTCCACGTCCTCCCCCTCCACGTCCTCCCCCTCCACGTCCTCCCCCTCCACGTCCTCCCCCTCCACGTCCTCCCCCTCCACGTCCTCCCCCTCCACGTCCTCTCCTTCCATGCCTTCCCCCTCAAAATATGCTCACAAACTCAAGCTAGCATGCTGGAACATCAGAACCATGCTAGACAAGGCTGACAGCCTCGGTCTGCCCTCATTGCACATGAACTCCTCAGACTTGACATCGACATAGCCGCTCTCAGTGAAGTCCGCCTGGCAGATGTAGGCAGCCTCCAAGAACGCGGCGCGGGCTACACACTCTACTGGTCTGGCAAGCCTTCGGATGAACGACGCCTATCTGGTGTAGGCTTCATGGTCAAGAGCTTCATTGCCTCCAAACTCGAAAACCTTCCGACAGGCCTCTCGGACCGAATCATGTCCATGCGACTCCCCCTTCAGAACAAGCGTCACATCACCCTCATCAGTGTCTATGCTCCAACCCTCCAGGCGGAACCAGCAGAAAAGGACAAGTTCTACACCGACCTGCGCAACCTCATCCAACGCACCACTACAGCCGACAAGGTTGTCATCCTGGGCGACTTCAACGCTCGTGTCGGCAAAGACTCAGAAACCTGGCCAGGAATCCTGGGCAAGCATGGCGTCGGCAAGTGCAACGACAATGGGCGCCTCCTGTTGGAGCTCTGCGCAGAACAGCGGCTTGTCATTACAAACACCCTTTTTCAGCAGAGGGACAGCCTTAAGACCACCTGGATGCATCCCCGATCCAAGCACTGGCACCTCCTGGACTACATCCTGGTGCGAGAAAGTGACAAACGAGATGTGCTCCACACCAGGGTCATGCCTAGCGCGGAATGCCACACTGACCACCGGCTGGTTCGCTGCAAGCTCAACCTTCACTTCAAACCAAAGCCCAGGAACAATAAAGCCCCCAGAAAGAGGTTCAATGTTGGAAACCTGCAGTCAGACGAAGCGAGAGGAAACTTCCAGGCAAACCTCAAAGCAAAGCTCGACAATGCAACCCGCCTCACGGACCCGTCCCCTGAAACCCTCTGGGATCAGTTGAAGACTACCATACTGCAATCCACTGAAGAGGTACTGGGCTTCTCCTCCAGGAAAAACAAGGACTGGTTTGACGAAAACAGCCAGGAAATCCAGGAGCTGCTGGCAAAGAAGCGAGCTGCCCACCAGGCTCACCTTACAAAGCCGTCCTGTCCAGAGAAGAAACAAGCATTCCGTCGCGCATGCAGCCATCTTCAGCGCAAACTCCGGGAGATCCAAAATGAGTGGTGGACTAGCCTCGCCAAACGAACCCAGCTCAGCGCGGACATTGGCGACTTCAGGGGTTTCTACGAGGCTCTAAAGGCTGTGTACGGCCCCTCACCCCAAGTCCAAAGCCCGCTGCGCAGCTCAGACGGCAAAGTCCTCCTCAGCGACAAGATCTCCATCCTCAACCGATGGTCAGAACACTTCCAATCTCTTTTCAGTGCCAACCGCTCAGTCCAAGATTCCGCCCTGCTCCAGCTCCCTCAACAGCCCCTAAGGCTAGAGCTGGATGAGGTTCCCACCCTGGATGAGACATATAAGGCAATCGAACAACTGAAAAGTGGCAAAGCAGCAGGTATGGATGGAATCCCCCCAGAAGTCTGGAAGGCTGGCGGCAAAACTCTGCATGCCAAACTGCATGAGTTTTTCAAGCTTTGTTGGGACCAAGGTAAACTGCCTCAGGATCTTCGTGATGCCACCATCATCACCCTGTACAAAAACAAAGGCGAGAAATCAGACTGCTCAAACTACAGGGGAATCACGTTGCTCTCCATTGTAGGCAAAATCTTTGCTAGGATTCTACTAAATAGAATAATACCTAGTGTCGCCGAGAATATTCTCCCAGAATCACAGTGCGGCTTTCGCGCAAACAGAGGAACTACTGACATGGTCTTTGCCCTCAGACAGCTCCAAGAAAAATGCAGAGAACAAAACAAAGGACTCTACATCACCTTTGTTGACCTCACCAAAGCCTTCGACACCGTGAGCAGGAAAGGGCTTTGGCAAATACTAGAGCGCATCGGATGTCCCCCAAAGTTCCTCAACATGATTATCCAACTGCACGAAAACCAACAAGGTCGGGTCAGATACAGCAATGAGTTCTCTGAACCCTTCTCCATTAACAATGGCGTGAAGCAAGGCTGTGTTCTGGCACCAACCCTCTTTTCAATCTTCTTCAGCATGATGCTGAACCAAGCCATGAAAGACCCCAACAATGAAGACGCTGTTTACATCCGGTACCGCACGGATGGCAGTCTCTTCAATCTGAGGCGCCTGCAAGCTCACACCAAGACACAAGAGAAACTTGTCCGTGAACTACTCTTTGCAGACGATGCCGCTTTAGTTGCCCATTCAGAGCCAGCTCTTCAGCGCTTGACGTCCTGCTTTGCGGAAACTGCCAAAATGTTTGGCCTGGAAGTCAGCCTGAAGAAAACTGAGGTCCTCCATCAGCCAGCTCCCCACCATGATTACCAGCCCCCCCACATCTCCATCGGGCACACAAAACTCAAAACGGTCAACCAGTTTACCTATCTCGGCTGCACCATTTCATCAGATGCAAGGATCGACAATGAGATAGACAACAGACTCGCCAAGGCAAATAGCGCCTTTGGAAGACTACACAAAAGAGTCTGGAAAAACAACCAACTGAAAAACCTCACAAAGATAAGCGTATACAGAGCCGTTGTCATACCCACACTCCTGTTCGGCTCCGAATCATGGGTCCTCTACCGGCACCACCTACGGCTCCTAGAACGCTTCCACCAGCGTTGTCTCCGCTCCATCCTCAACATCCATTGGAGCGCTCACATCCCTAACGTCGAAGTACTCGAGATGGCAGAGGTCGACAGCATCGAGTCCACGCTGCTGAAGATCCAGCTGCGCTGGATGGGTCACGTCTCCAGAATGGAGGACCATCGCCTTCCCAAGATCGTGTTATATGGCGAGCTCTCCACTGGCCACCGTGACAGAGGTGCACCAAAGAAAAAGTACAAGGACTGCCTAAAGAAATCTCTTGGTGCCTGCCACATTGACCACCGCCAGTGGGCTGATATCGCCTCAAACCGTGCATCTTGGCGCCTCACAGTTTGGCGGGCAGCAACCTCCTTTGAAGAAGACCGCAGAGCCTACCTCACTGACAAAAGGCAAAGGAGGAAAAACCCAACACCCATCCCCAACCAACCAATTTTCCCCTGCAACCGCTGCAATCGTGTCTGCCTGTCCCGCATCGAACTTGTCAGCCACAAACGAGTCTGCAGCTGACGTGGACTTTTTACCCCCTCCATAAATCTTCGTCCGCGAAGCCAAGCCAAAGAAAGAAGAAAAGTATAACTGCAAGGATGTGATGACGGCGACATCTTTGACTTTTGGTGTATCTGATGACAAGGCTTTACTAGCTGGGTAAACCATTCTGTGAGTGCATCAAGCTGTCCGTACTGAGATAACTGCTGTACTTCATTCAGCTGTTGCTGAATGATGGGGCACTGGTTGCCCACAGAAGCCTATGCTGAGTCCCGACTGGAATAAGCACAATGGCCAGAGGGAATGCAGCCAACAATTTTGATTTGATGAAATATCTGCCTTATTATTTTTATGACTATTTAAACTCCAATAAATTAGATTAGATTTGTCTGTTTAAATTTATTGATGGCTTTCATTTTTGGTTGATTGAAATGTTAAGTCTTTTGACATAATAAGGCTACTTTGGAACTCAGGAGTAGGCTATCAGCCTTTTGTTTCTGCCTTCTGATAGGTTTGATAATGACCTGCATCTCAACCTTGTTTCAAAGTCGTTGTTCTATTGATAACTGCGGAGATATGATTACAGAAATCATACTCCAGTATGATTAATGGATTAAAAGAAATGCAAATTACAAACCTATTTTTTCCTTGTAATATTCCTTGACAAAGTATTTTTAACTTGATACAGATACTGTAAAAATTGTAAAATGTTGCTTTTCCAGTGCAATAATGTCTCTGATGCGCTAAAAGAATTAATTTTTTTTATGATGGAAGGAAAATAATATTGATTTACCACTGACTTCTACCCTGACTTCTAAAGAACAACATTGGGGAAAACCGATCCATAGTTTTACTAACATGGATACTCTGCAAGAGGACAAAATGAAATGGGGAAACTGAAGTATCAGAAACAAGCTGAGGAAAAAGGCACTGCTTTCATGTAAAGACAAGAAAATTAAATCAGGTAGTCCAATGTTAGATTAAATGCTCTTTACCATTCTGAAATATTATCTGCTATTTAGGTCTTGATCGTTTGTTCCATTTGATTCACTAGCGTATCTTTCAGAATCACAAGAAAACACACATTTGCTTTATTTTCTGAATCATGGGTCCTCTATTGGCATCACCTACGGCTCCTAGAACACTTCCATCAGCGCTGTCTCCGCTCCATCCTCAACATTCAGTGGAATGACTTCATCACCAACATCTGGCAGAGTCCGCAAGCATCGAATCCACGCTGCTGAAGACTCAGCAGCGCTGGGTGGGTCATGACTCCAGAACGGAGGACCATCGCCTTCCCAAGATCGTGTTCTATGGCGAGCTCTCCACTGGCCACCGAGACAGAGGTGCACCGAGAAGAGGTACAAGGACTGCTGAAAGAAATCTCTTGGTGCCTGCCACATTGACCACCGCCCGTGGGCTGATATCGCCTCCAACCGTGCATCTTGGTGCCTCACTGTTCGGCGGGCAGCAACCTCCTTTGAAGAAGACCGCAGAGCCCACCTCACTGACAAAAGACAAAGGAGGAAAAACCCAATACCCAACCCCAACCCACCAATTTTCCCTTGCAGCCATGCCTGCCTGTCCTGCATCGGACTTGTCAGTCACCAACGAGCCTGCAGCAGATGTGGACATACCCCTCCATAAATCTTCGTCCGCAAAGCCAAGCCAAAGTGAAGAAGAAGATTATTGTCGGACAAATAATATTAAATATGCCACAAATACGACCGGTTTTTGGTGACAAGGTTTTCAGATTTGTGACTAATTCCCTCCTGAAGCACATTCTAGTTGCTAGTTGCCAGTTCATCGTTTATTGGTAGCACTTTTTTAGAGTCGTAAGGTTATAGGTTCAAGCTCCATTTCTGATATTGGTGCACAACATATAGGCTGAGATTCCAGTTTAATATTAACCTGGTGAAGATGCCCTGCTTCAAGATGAGATTTTCAATTACTTTAGGCTCATTTATCAATAGAGTTCCTTATATTAATTTGAAGAGTGGAAATTATCAATGGTCGATCAGCATTACAAAAATAGATGGTCTATTATGGTATCATGGTTTATCAAGCCTCACTTTGTGCAAATTAATTTCTGACCTTCCAAAGGGGATAGATATCAAAAGTTTTTCCACTGGATGGTGAAGCATTTCAGGATGTCTTGAGGTTGTGAAGCATGCCTTTCAGAAAACAAATTTTAAAATTTAGACATGCAGCACAGGAACAAGCCCTTCCCGCCCACGAGCCCAAGCCTGTGCAGCCCAAAAACCCCAATGAACCTACAACCCCCCTACATTTTGAAGAGCGGAAGGAAATTGTAGCCCCTGTAGTAAATCCACGCAGACACGGGGAGAACATACAAGCTCCTGAGAGACATCCGTAAATTCTATCCCGGATTGTTTGGGCTGTAATAGCATTGCGCTAACCATACTGCTAACCTTTGTTTAGGAGGTGATTGCGATCATTGTTTTTATTTGTATTTTCATTTGTAACAACAGTCAAAATGTAAAATGATGTATAAGATACATTAAACTAGTATTATTTTATAGTGATTGATACATGTGTGAGATCTGTTTGTGAAAATCGCTTGCATTATTTGGAGGCGATGAGAGATTGGGAGTGATCAAAAATATTAGCAGGACTGGCCTCACTTTGCTTGGGGATTTTAACTCTATGATGCCCATGTAGGTCAGGTTTATTAATTTTTTTTAGACTGAAGAATATTCTAATCCCTTATTTATGACTGGATTTAATAACTCAGTTCAGACCGTGATTGTGCATTTTTCTGGAAATTTTTAACACATGAATAATAATCTTAAAAGACAGGGCAGCAAACATTTTATATGCTAGGATGCAGACAATTTGGAATTGATGAGGTTTTCCTAATTAATAATTTTTTATTTGCATTTGGCAAGACAGAAGTTACTTTACTTGAAGAGAGAATATCGGTGACTGTTGTGGCACTTGCTATTCCTGGCAATTTTAATGTAATGATTTTTTATGCATAAAAGGGAATTGAAAAAAAATTCCCCTGCATGTGCAGGAAGTCTTAAAATGCTGGAAATATACAGCAGGTGTGACAGTAGTTAAGATGTTCACTCCTTTGTTTGCTCTCTTGTTTCAACAAGATTTTCGGACTCTCTACAATTTCCACAAGTATTGCCTGACTTGCTTTTTTTTAAATTTAATTTTTTATTTTTCACGCTATAAACCATACTGACCAAAATACATACAGACATTTTCCTCTTGAATATATACAGTGTCATTTTCTCCCCTTCCCCCCTCCCTTCCCTCCCTCCCTCTCCCCCTTCCCTTTTATTCAAAGTTCAATCTATAAGATACATTAAACCCATTAAATAATGTCGTCACTTAATAAAAATAAACAAGAAAATTGTGTCTTTTACTTTTACACACTGAGTCAGTTCATTTCGTTGTCTTCTCCTTCTGTCATTTTAGGGGGTGGAGGTCCGTGCTAGGATTTCTCTATTGTGTTTCATGTATGGTTCCCATATTTGTTTGAATATTGTGATGTTATTTCTTAAATTATATGTTATTTTTTCTAATGGAATACATTTATTCATTTCTATATACCATTGTTGTATTCTCAAGTTGTCTTCTAATTTCCAGGTTGACATAATACATTTTTTTGCTACAGCTAGGGCTATCATAATAAATCTTTTTCGTGCTCCATCCAAATCGACTCCAAATTCTTTATTTCTTATATTACTGAGGAGGAAGATCTCTGGGTTTTTTAGTATATTGCTTTTTGTGATTTTATTTAATATCTGGTTTAGATCTTCCCAAAATTTTTTCACTTTCTCACATGTCCAAATTGCATGTATTGTTGTTCCCGATTCCTTTTTACAGCGAAAACATCTGTCTGATACTGTTGGGTCCCATTTATTTAACTTTTGGGGTGTGATGTATAGCCTGTATAACCAATTATATTGTATCATGCGTGACCTCATGTTTATTAAATTTCTCATAGTTCTGGAGCATAGCTTCTCCCATGTTTCATTCTTTATCTTTATGTTTAGATCTTGTTCCCATTTTTGTTTAGGTTTACAGTTTGTTTCAGCATTCTCTGCTTCATGTATACATTCATGGGTTCTGGAGAGTGCCAAGGAAGAGGTAAAACATTCTAAAGTGACCAAAACTGAATCCATTGGAAATGACTGGAATATTATGACAGTCTAAATCCCAATTATGAAAAGTAAAATAATGTACCTTTGATTACTTAACTAACATGTTAGTAAAATTCCTTGTCTCACAAAATCTAATTTGGTTTTGTGTATTAGAAATTCACAGTATAAATGTGCAGAATACATCGAAATCAAGATGTATATTCTGAAGCAGAATGGTTGCATCATCTTTAAATTACCATTAAGTGTACATATTATCGAAACTCTGGAAATAGATTGTCACTATATCAAAATATCATGTATGAGGTGGTGCAGTGGAAACAAACCAGGGCAAAAATGCTTTGTGTGCAATTTGCAAAATTGACAAACACATTGAATCTTTGTTTCCTGCCAGTGAGAACAAGAAATTAAATTATTCAACATAAATTACATTAAATCTCACAAAAATCTCACTACCCCAAACAAACTCATGCTTTTCAAAGTGGGAAGTAAAACCCATCCCCGAGATTTTTCTCCAATAATTTTCCTATCACCGACATAAGGCTCATTGCCCTTGTGTCAGAGGTAGAAAACTATTTCTTGGTTTATCCCTGTTGCTCTTTTTAACAAATTAGCTAATCTCCAGCCTTCTGGGACCTTGCCAAGAGGTTAAAGAGAATATAAAGGTCTCTGACAGAGCCCTGACAATCTCCCCTCTTGCTCTCTTGGTATACAGAAAGCCCTGGGCACTTACCCACCTTAATGTTTTTCAAGACTGTCATCTCCTCACTCATCTCAAATCCATCCATGTCCTCTTCCTTTGATAGGAAGTCATCATAATCCACTTCTGTGGGCTTTGTGCATAAATTCCTTCTTTTATTTCTTCAATGACCCCATTACTGTCCCTAACTATCCTCATGTATCTAATGCATGTTTAAAAAATGCCTTGGGGTTCTTCTTAATCCTAGTTGCCAATGACATTTCATAGCATATTTAACCCTCTTAATTCTTTGTTTCAGCTCTTGCCTTATTTCTTTATATTCTTAAAAAACCTTGTCAATATGCTTCCTTTTACTTTTTGATAAATTTTTGTTGTCATTAAAAAGGTCCCCAGATCGTGCCATTTTTTAATGTTTGGTACTGGAATATGCTTGTCCTGAATTCTAACTTAAAGGTGAATCCACATCTGTGTCTTCTAAACACGCACTTTGAAACATGCACTTTCACCAGTTCATTCCTAATATTGTTTTAATTAATCTGCCACCCAACTTAGCCCAATCTTGTCCTGGTCTAAAATTATCTTAAAACCTTTGGCCACTGTTTCCAAAATGCTCACCATTACATTTTTGGTCACTTAGCCAAGCTTATTCCCCAGTACAAGGTTCTGGTATGGTCCCTTTCTTGGTTGGTCTTGGTACTTACTTCAAGAAACTCTTTTGGATGCACCAAGAAAATTCAGCTTCTTCTTCCACTCCAAGCAAATTGTCTTCTCCATCCTTAGACTGAGTTCCCAACTTTCCATTCTGAGTTTCAAAAAAAAAACTTTGCCTCAAATTCATTCAAATCTTTTTTTAAACACCAAAAATCTTTAAATCAGAATGCTCCTGTTATTAACCTACTTTGTTTGGGAAATAAAGACCCACTCTAAGTCTCTCAAAACTAATATGGTGTGTGAAGTGTCTTGACAGTATTCTAAGGCATGACCAAGTGGAAAACAAATTACGTTTTTCTTTCTGGACATTATATGTAAGATTGTTATACAGATTCCTGTTCAAGTTTGTTTAAAGAATCCCATCATTGGGCAGCATGGTTAGTGCCACACTGTTACAGCTCCAGCAACTGGGACTGGGGTTCGAATCCTGTGTGTCTGTAAGGAGTTGATACATTCTCCTGTCTCTTTGGGGGTTCCCTCCGGGTGCGCTGGTTTCCTCCCGCTGTTCAAAACGTGCTGGGGGCTTGGGTGCATTGAGTGTATTTGGGAACCATGAGCTTGTGGACTGAAAGGGCCTGTGGTATATGTCTAAATTTAAAAAAAAAAATTGATGTGAAAAAGTTTTTGGGATTTTTTTCAGTGGGATAGAGGTGCCAAACCGAACACTTGAGGTATTTAATAATTAATGGTTTATATGCAAGGTTTTCATGTATTTTTCACAAGAGTGCTGTAAACTTTTAACACTCCATCAAGTCCAATTGCTATCAAAGTCCGTATTGGTGCAATTTCATAAAAGTTGCAAATTTATAAAAGAAACAATTCTACTTGCCAAACATTTAATAACATTTAATACACTTGACATTCACTTCAAAAATAATCTTCATTTTGGAAAAAAGGAATTATTAACTAAAATTCAAATCAAGAATTCCTTTGCCTCTGTTTCTTTATGGGGGAAAAATTGTTTTATTGGTAACTTTATTTGACAAGACTGCCACAAATGTGTTTATTTTTGCAGTAGGTTAAGCAGTGGGTGTATGCACCAGTGCAGAATAATTAAGGTGCCAGTTAGGGGAGAGAGAGGGATATCAACAAAATATTTTATCATTCTGCATGACCCTCCAAGCACCATGTCATATAATACAGACATCCTTTTAAAAAAAAAAGGTAATGTAATACCATTTCTGGAAATTTGAAGTTTACCTGCTACTTTCCTGGAAGAGTTCATTAAAGCCACAGTGAACAAAGCAATGTATAAAAGTCTTTCAACAATGTCTGATGGCTTTGGCTCTGGGCACCATTGAACTCTTGTGTGGCAGGCCCATGACCTAAGTTGTTGACAGCACTTTACAACATGGTACTTAGCCTGGCTTTTTTTTGTAATACTTTATTTATAATTTTAAATATGTTTAAAAATCAACAACCATACAAAATGTGAAGAAAACCCATCCCTCCACACACACCCTGTATGTCCAATTAAACAGGGAGAAGATGAAAGAAAAAAAAAATGAAAAAGAAACACAAAAATCCCATTGTCAGTAGAACACAGAGCCATAATGGTACCACAATGCTAAATTCTTTAGAGGTCTACTGGCTAGCCAGTAGTGCTCACATCCCTCTGGTGGTGCCAGTGAGGTACCTATATATTCCAAACAGGGATGCCATATTTTTATGAAGGTGCTTGTATCTCCTCCTAAGACTGTATGTGACCTTTTCAAGAGGGATGCGGCTGTTCATTTCTGAAGACCACCTATCAATGAACTTAACTTGGAATTTAGTTAGCGATCTACTGACATTTGTAAAATTCCCCAGAAGACCAAACAGACAAGGTCTATTGGGAAGGCGACTCCTTTGATCTTAGTTAGGATGTCACTCAGGTCATACCAGAAGGCCACTGTGTAAAAAGGAACCAACCTCTATCCTAAAGCACATCTCTGATAACTCTGGTTTAAAATTGGTGTAATTTTTGTGAGGTGAGGTACAGCTGATGGACCAATATATACCTGGCATTGATAATGAACTTCCCTGACATAAATCTGACCAGAGTTGTTCATCAATTGTTATGTCTAAATTTGACTCCCATCTCACTCTAGGTTGATGCAAACCTGGCTCTGGGCTCTCACTCGTCAATAAAAAGTACATTCTAGAAATAAATTTATATAAACTTCCTTCAATTTTGTCCATTTCAGTGAGTACTGGTAAAGTCATTTCAGGGCCCAAATTGGCCCCAAGGAATAATCTTAACTGGAGGAAACAAAGAAGGTTCTTGTTGGGCATGCCATATTTCTTCAACTGCTCAATTAACATGAATAGTCCTTTTTCATTAACAATCTTCTAGCTGTTGTATCCCATTATGTACCAGGCTTCCAGAATCTTGTTGTTCAGTTTATTTTGACTTAAAGGTGTTTTTGTTAGCTTACCTTTCTCATACAAATTAACTTTAAGGTAGGCTTAAATCCTTAATACAGAGATGAAAGCTGCTTAAAATACCATGTGATGTAATCAAGATTCCAAAGTAATTAACATAATCTATTATTTTTAGCTCCATCCCTGCTGTAAATAGATCCCTGTCCACCTCAATTTAAAAAAATATATTGGTTTTAATAACAAATTTTTTGCCTTTCATAACACATTTCTGATTTTTCTAAACCAAAATGGAGCTTCTCACACTACCCAGTTTTGAAGGTCATTTGTCATTTTTGAAAGTTTAATGCTTTCCTTATTCAGTTTCTTGTCCTTTTCTGCATTTTGTATGAATGTGGTTTTGTCTTTGTTAATGTTTTCAATTTTCTAGATTGTACTCAGCAGCCACCCAATATTTCCAGGATTCATTCTCTCTGGGATCGATTCATTTATCAATGATTTCACCAGCCCTCTTCTTTGCGTCTTCAGTCTTTGAAGGGTTTTGATCTCTTATGTCCTGCTCATCATGTTATATTCCTAGTAGGTGTTATTTAATATTTTGCCATTTCCCTCATTAACTGTAATGTTGTATTTATTCCGTATCCAGACCTTTTTTATTATTACTCTTTATTTTGTGTTCTTTGATCATTTGCAGGTGAGGTTTCTGTAATTATTCTTGTCTTTCTTAACCTTTCCCTATTTATCTTTGTCATTCCTGCACAGAAGGTGCAATCCTTTCCCTCTCGTTTAATCCTTGTCGTGTTATCTACATGTCATTATTGGCTAGTTTCCTCTTGGTTTTAGATACAACTCCTGTAATCTATTTATCAGTGTTTTAAATTTTTTTTTGCCCTTTCTCTTCAACCTTTTTAAAATCTCTTTATTTCACCAATTTCGTATTTAATCATGAGCTTAAATATTGTTGTTGTTCATTATTGCCTTTCATGTTAAAGGCTTCATTATTTTCCCAAATTATTGTAATACCATTCTTATTAATTCATGAAGGGTTTAGTGAAGTCTTTCGAAGATGACATTTTTATGTTCTTCTCAACTTGTACAAAAATGTACATTTCCCATTCTCCACCTCCTTTCCACCATTAGTAAATTTGTATCCAATTCTGTTTTAACTTTGATCAATGCTGATTTTGATTCCTTTCACCTTTGGTGTGTCCCTTCTTTTCTCTAATCCTTGAATTATCCCTCATTTAAAAAAAATCCTATCTAATCCCTCCTTTTACATTTGCAGTAAAACACCTGAAAAAGTACAAGAACTACACACATAAAATTGTAGGAAATATTAGCGAAATTTCAAATCTTTAAAGATACTGATTTTTGAGTTTTGATCTTGAAGATGTGCAAAATTAATTTGACACAAGTTCCATGAACAATGTAAAGGAGCACTACATTTTCTGGAATGCAGATAATATTAGCATGGCAAGGAATGATGGCAAATGAGAGGCCTTGGGTTCTACATTAAGGCTAATACTTCATTGAAAGGCAGCCTTTAACCTCTGGACTAAATTAGGAAGCAGTCCATTGAGACCCTGTCTCAAGTTTAAGTAGTTGTTTATTTCTGTTAATGTTTGCATGTTTCATGGCAGGGTTGGCATAGCGATTACAATGCCAGTACAGTGTCAGCAATTGAGACTTGGATTAGAATCCCGCGCTGTCTGTATGGAGTTCAAACGTTCTCGTGTCTGTGTCTGGTTTCCCACCACTGCTCAAAATATAGGCTAATTGGGTGTAATTGAGTGACATGGGTTTGTGGATCTAAATGGCCTGTTACCGCGCAGTATGTCTAAATTATTAAAAAAATATAAAATTTTATGTTATGAAAGCTGAGGTTCCTGAAGTCTTCAGCTAAATCATAGAATTTTGACCACTTTCCATAACAAATTCATTTACCTTTGTATTTTATACCAGTGTAAGTAGGCATATTAGCAATTATAAAATATAATTGGACAGTCAATAAAACTGAGGTTTCTTTGCAATATGCATAATTTCTATGTTCTCAAAACTACTTTGTTGTTTCTCAATGGATGGCCATTTATACCAATGGTAGATGTTGCAAGGAGTAACTAAAGTTTGTTTGGGATCAATGACCTTTTAACAACCACCAGCCTGTGGATTATAGGACACTATGGGACAGTACAGGCCCTTCAGCCCTCGATGTTGAGTTGATATAATACCTCATGACACATTAATTCATTATTATTAAATTGAATAATTTTTTTTGGGTGATGACTTTCTACATCAATACCTCCCAATGCTACCTTTATTTTTCCTATCAAAATGAATAATTGGATTTATACAGGTCGTACTATATCGGCCATGATTTTTCCTACCTGCTCAATCTGTCAAAGTAATATTGAATCTATTTTGCAGTGTCCTCACAATTCACAGCCCATGGAGTTAAATATTGGTAGATTTTAAAACATTATGCTCTGTCCTCTCATGTAAATCGCAGGAAGACATTATGAATAGATGACATCCAAGCCCTGGACGTCAACCATTCTTAATATATTGTGGACTGTAGGAGGCTGAGGAGAGATATTAGAGAGGTTCATAAAATCATGAGGGGCATGCATTAAGTAAATGTTTCCAATATTTTTTTCCAGGATGATTCTAGAACTAGAGGGCATAGGCTCAAGGTGCGCAGGGAGATATTTAGGAGTGCCCCAAGGAGCAACATTTTCACTCCGAGGAATCTGGAATGGGCTGCTAGGGGAAGCTATTAAATTAGATATTGCCTCAAACCGTGCATCTTGGCGCCTCACAGTTCGGCGGGCAGCAACCTCCTTTGAAGAAGACCGCAGAGCCCACCTCACTGACAAAAGACAAAGGAGGAAAGACCCAACACTCAACCCCAACCAACCAATTTTCCCTTGCAACCACTGCAACCGTGTCTGCCTGTCCCACATCGGACTTGTCAGCTACAAACGAGCCTGCAGCTGACGTGGACATTTACCCCTCCATAAATCTTCGTCCGCGAAGCCAAGCCAAAAAGAGATGTAGACATGACCAAATAGCTATAAGGTATCCAAAATTCCACAGATATTTAAAAAAAAATACAGAATATTGTTTTCTAAATAATTAATAACCTTTTTAAATAAAAATACAGAAATGTTCAACTTCAAAACATCTAATGTCAAAAAGTGCAATTTCTTTAGCAGGTTATTAATTATGAAAAAGAATTGGTTTCTATTCCTATGTGTACATTAAAACGCCTAGTGAATCCATGTCTGTTCCATTATCCCAATAATATCTTGTATGGTAAACTTTCTTTAATAATTATTATCTGGGTGGTGATTATTTTTGAATTTCATCCCTTTCATTTTCTTTTTATAGGGGCCAGGACCCTGATCTGTTCTTATTTTTAGTTCTTCATTTATTCTGAAATGAGGTGACTTTTTAAAATTTGAATTACTCCCCCCCCACCCCCCTCCCCCCAATCATTTTCTCAGAACCTGCATCAAAATCTTTTATGGATACTTTTTCTTAATTTGTTCCTTTTTCTATCGTTAGAATGGAATTATTATGAATCTAATGATTACTGTTTTTAACTTTTTTAATGCTATCTTTTTAAGGATTTACATTTTATGAAGACATCATAGAATTTGGTTATTGCCTGGGGCAAGTTGTAAATTGATGTACTGAGACCCTTGTGTGAGTGCGTGCGTGCGCATGTTGAAAGCAGCTAGATTTTTTTTTAAGAACTATATCTACATGCTTTTGATTTCAGAGAGGGGATGATGTCAATGGCCTTGATAGTGGGGTGAGATATTAATTTATCTTACCTGTCCACAGTGTAGTGATAGAGTGTTGGTGATACTCCTGACCACGGGAAGGAGTTGGAGATTAGTTTGTGGCAGCTTGAGTTCGATTCAAAATGGATGCCTCCACACAGTCATGAATGAGTTCTATAGTTAATAAAGAATAGGTGTTTTAAAAGAACCCAAGTTTCTTTACTACAATAAAAGAAACCTCACATACAGGAAGTGTTAATCTCTATTTGACTTATTTGGGGTAGGTCTAAGTGATGGTTTTATGCTGAATAAACCTTTAAGAACTGACAGTAAGTTCCTTGTCAGTTGAACCATTTTAGATGGAGTTCAGCCTCTGCTGACCTACATTAAATTATGCTGTCCAAATCACATGGCAGCACTTGGTGCCTGACAATATTTCAGCTCATAAATTTAAAAATGAGAGGTGTGCTACTCTGCGTATTTCACAGAGTAGGCCTGAAGAGCAAAACTTCCTAATGTAGAAAAGCATTTGTGGTCATTGTGGTATCTGGAACCATAAATCTTGCACAATGTCTCATTCTGGCTTTAGCTACTTATCCATTATGATGGAAATCTGATATTAATGAAGATTTACTTTGCTCATGCAGTTTTTTTGGTGTACGGTTAGCACGACACTGTACTGTACCAGTGACCATGATTCGAATCCAGTGCTATTTGTAAGGAGTTTGAAAGTACTTCCTGAGTCTGAGTGGGTTTCTCTGGGCACTCTGGTTTCCTCCCATCCTTCAAAACATTGAGGAATTGTAGGGTAATTGGGCAGCATGGTCTTGTAGGCCGGAAGGGCCTGTCACTGTGCTATATGTCCAAGTAAATAAAAATACTGAGGATTTGGTCACAAATTTTGGCCTGTTCCTACTCCATGGTGAAGCTTTAAATTGAAGAAGATAAAATTATCTGATCAAACATGGAGAGTGACTGCATTATCGATGCATTAAATAGAAGGAAGAGACCCAGGACTCATGCTGGAGAGTTAATTAATGAATACAGAGTTGGGTTCTATTGTGGACATATCGCAGAGACAGATCCAGCAGCAATGTTGGATAAAAGGGTGGAAAACTGGTCGTGGAAGTTGGGCTAAGATGGTATGAATAGTGAAGACTGAGAAGAGACTATCAAAATTGGAGATGAGAGAAGGAAGAGCCAACAAAGGAGAACAAGCAAAGAGAGAGTGAAAACAGTCAAAAGAGAGAGAATGGGGAAATAGTCTTCTCAGTTACAAGAGTCAAGATCATCAGCTTGGAACTGATTTGCCCAAGACAATGATTACTTAATCAAAAATTGCTTTTAATTTTCTTTAAACATAATAACAAGATTAACCTTAAACTTATTACTATTAACTTAACCCCCTTCTAATTCTAAGCACCCGTGTATGTAATGTGTATGTATTCAGGAAAGTTCTCTGTTTCACTGTTCAATCATTTATTTTTCACTTCTCCAAGTTCACTGGTATCAGGCCATTCTCATACTGTGCAGAGAATTCAACATTTATGAATCTTCACCAGGTTACGGTGCTTAAAATTAAATTGTTACCTCTCAGGAAGGTTCTTGTTGATTTCAGAGAGAAATTTGTTGCTCGTTGGACACACACAAACTGATTCCCTCCAATCAGTTAATTCAGCCATCATGGGTTTTTCAAATGATAAGCCCTTCTTCCAGGTCACCACAGAGTTCCTCTTGTTTCCCTTATTTCAGGAGAAATGCTCTAGCCAGCCATTTCCTCTTGTAAGGACCACAAGCTGAACTCCAAACTTGCAACCTGTCTTCAAAATGGGATTCTCCCTCTCCCTAAATGAGAAATCATCTGTTTTTTTTCTCTCTCTGCTTGTAAAAACCAAATGACTTCTTACAGGGCTCCAAACCCAGTCTTTGAAAGATCTTATCAGGACTTCTGAGCCTGGACTTTATTGCCCATACACAATAGATCAGTATTCTTCATTAGTTCTGCAAAGCCAACCAGAGCCTCAACATTTTAGCTTCCGCAAAGCTCCTGCATTTTAAATGAGATGTCTTTTGTGAAATGGTACTCTGTGGGGTTTAGTATAGGTTATACTTCTCAATCTATCTCTTTTAAAGGCCTATTTTACCCATAACTATTCTAACATGCCCTGTAACAATTATCACCTTTTACTTGATGGTCTGTGCTCTTCCCCCTGCCCTTTCTTCCCTTTTCCCTCGCCGTTTTATTCAGGTACCTACCTGCTTTTTGCTCATACCTCGAAGAAGGGTTCAGGCCCAAGATGTTGGTTATCTATCTTTACCTCCTATGGATGTTGGGTGACCTGCTGAGTTCCTCCGGCAACTTTGTGTTTTTACTATAATCACAGCATCTGCAGACTTGTGTTTTAGCCCTATTTCTGTGCTGGACTCTCTGCCCAGAGCCTGTAATGTTCCCAAATCTAAAATGGCATTTAAGATGGGGAGCTATATCAGCTATATTTGGGTCAGAGTTCTGGTTGAAGGAGATTTGAGTAGAAAGTTTGGAGTAGCACAACTTTTGGCTCCTCAAACAAGAAAACTAATTAGAGGCCATGTGAAGTAAATACAGGGGGGAAAAAAATGAAGAAATAGTCTTAGCTTGAGATGAGTCTCCTATTTACCTTAGAGTGTTGATCAATCTGACACTCAGGGCTTTAATGATGAGACCAACCTAAGTTGCTGTAGACATCTGATACTGCATGACTCGAGGCAAACCAGCTACCTACCCTGTACCCCCTGATGGAAATGCACATTTATCAGGCAGAACATGATATTTTCCATATGGGGGGAGAAAAAAAGCCATAATAAACTGATCTGTTGCTTTCAAAAAGAAACTACACTGTAATAGCTCCATAACCGTAACTTCAGCATACGTTTCCTCTCATTTATTATTAATTGGCAGTGAAACTATCAAAAAGCTGATATCTGTGGATACTGGAATTTTTTTTGTTCAGCATTTAATGATCACAAAATCGTGGACACCACCTCTTCAATTTCCTCATGCACTTGGTTCACAAATAAATGAAAGACTGCATCATAAAACTGACTTGAAATTGTATAGTTCAACAAATTAATGACCATTTTTCTCTTGCATTCCACGTTAAGTAATCCCTTACTAACCAAAAGCACCGATGGATCTGTGCATCTGTTGTATGTTTGAATGCTTTAAAATATTGATTGAGGACTTCAGTTTAAAAAAAAAGAAAGGTAAACACTCCCATTCAATTGCATCAGAGACAATAAAAGTTTTTATTAAATTTGCTTGGATACCAATAAAAGATAACTGAAATATGAAGAATTTGTCATTTTTTGCCAACACCATGGTTATCAAGTTCTCTTAGTCCCACTAGAGGGGTACAGACCAACCAACCATTTACCTATGGTTGGCTGGATTGCACCCTTCTAAATCTTTTCTATACATGTATCTAACTAAATGTTTTTTAAACATTGCAATTGTTTCCACCTTTCAGATTTAAAATTCAGATTTATTGTCAGAGTACATCACATACAACCCTCAAGTTTCCTTTTTCTGTGGGCCAGGCAGAATTACCACTTAATGGTATTGCAAAAAAAAAACTGTACACATCTCATACATGTAAACAGATAATGAATGTAAACTGTGCAATGCAGAGAGAATTTAAAAAAAATAATTGAAGTGCACAAATAAATATCCTGAAATGAGTCCCTGATTTTGTCGTTGAGGAGTCTGATGGTGGAGGAGTATCAACTGTTCCTGAACCTGGTGGTGCGAGTCTTGTGGCAAATGTACCCCTTTCCTGATGGCAGCAGCAAGAACAGAGAGTGTGCTGGATGGTGTGGATCCTTGATAATTGCTGCTGCTCTCCGACGGCAACGTTCCCTGTCGATCAGTGGTTTTCAAACTGCCCCTAAACCACATTCCACCTTAAGCAATCCCTATGCCATAATTGCTCTGTGATTAGTAAGGGATTGCTTAAGGTGGAATGTGGGTGGAAAGAAAATGTTTGAAAACCACGGTTTTAATCGTACCTAATTGATTTGTTATGTGCACAATTTCAGAACTCCAAAGGAAATGGGTCAATGACCATTTTTCCCAAGCAAAATACTTCAGAAACAATCAGGTCTAGAGCAGTGATTGTCAATTTTCCATTCCCACTCACAGCCCACCTTAAACAATCACTTACTAATCAATCACAAAGCACTTGGGGCATAGGCATTACTTAAGGTGGAATGCGAGTTTATGGGAGCAGGTTTGAAAACCACTGCTGTAGATGTTCTTGATGGTGGGAAAGGTTTTGCCCGTAATGTCCTGTGCTCCATCATGGGTTTTTCAAATGATAAGCCCTTCTTCCAGGTCACCACAGAGTTCCTCTTGTTTCCCTTATTTCAGGAGAAATGCTCTAGCCAGCCATTTCCTCTTGTAAGGACCACAAGCTGGAGGGCTTTAGCTCAGCAGTATTGGTGTCCCCACACCAGACTGTGATATAGCTGGTCAACACATTTTCCACCACACATCTGTAGAAATTTGCCAGGGTTTCTGATGTCATACCAAACCTCCAGAAGGAAGTAGAGGCGCTGACGTGGTTTCTTCACGATGGCACTTCGTCTGTCAGCAGCTCAATTCACATACCTACCATGCACTTCGTGAAAAGGTTCCCCCCGGGTCTCCTTTAAATTTTTCCCCTCTCATCTTAAATCGACGGCCTTTACTTTTAGTCTCCCCTGGTCTGTGGAAAAAGACCATGACTATGTACTGTACCCATGGCACTTTGATTTTAATACCTCTATAAGATACCCCCTTGCAGGGAGCAGGGTCCTAGTCTATCCAGTCTCTCCTTCTAGCTCAAGCACACCAGTCTTGGTAATGTTCTCATGAATTTTGTTCTGTACCCTTGCAGCATAATATTTGCTATAGCATCTCAGCGATGCTATTGAATCATTTATTTCAATTGACTATGGACAGGGAAATTGCTTGCTTAAAATTCCAAAATTGGAAGTCATAAGCACCTGAAATTAATTCTGGGTTGGCAAAACCAGTAGAGTGAGCATTAAGTTTAAATAAAATATATTTACAATGAAAAGTTTTTAAAAAAATGAGGGAATAAGTCGTGCCAATTCTGTTTTGCATAATACTGCTGTACTTAGTTAACATGCAAGCAGCTGGTTTGAAGTGATAAGGCTGGCCTACATAGAAATGACTGGTTTCTGCTCTGAATCATTGGAAATATAGTGTCAAGAAAATATATCTAACAACAATTGAAACGCTAATCCACTATTACACTGAGGCAATGGCACAGGCCTTTCAATTTCTCAATAAAAATATAATAAACCCACGCCAATTTAATTCCGCCTGATGACAAAAATTCCTCTTCACACTTAAAGACACAGTATTTTTCAAATGACTGCATCTATGTCTATGGCAATTTTTTTCCAGAGATGCACAATTTTCTTCCTTGAATTAATCTTGAGTTGTTTTTATTATTTGGAAACTAAATTTCATACTTTTGCCATCTAATGAATTATGAATAAACAATATATGATATAATAAACAGTAAACTGTTAATAAAAAGATTTCATGTGCACTTCAATGTACATAAATAATATGAACCTGCTGTAAAGTCTCAGTAAAGTCTTTAAATAGTTGCCCCAAAAATGTCTTCCCTGAAATGCACTAATATTGCCATTGTAAATATTTACAGTAGCCATTTTACTCAGATCATCCAAATTTATCTATGATATTGTTCAGCAGGGATGATTAACCAGGCAAACTCTGCTTATTGTCAAATTGTGTAAAATGAATCTTTTGTTTACATTTGAGTCTGAATATAATGGTTTGAAAGCCAACAATGCAGAAGTCCTTTAGGACTGCATTGAAATTTCTCAAGAACTGAACCATGGCATCAAAATGTAGCTGCCTAGAAATTTATCCCAAACATGCCACTAAACATTGTACTCTGCTTCCAAATTCTGATTCCATTTAAATTTCAGAAATTGGAGAACAATATGGGCGCCAACATTTTGTAGTGGAATGGCATAAATTTCAAGCACTGGTGATAAATAAATACAATTATTCTATTCTGAAAATATCAATCACTCACTAATTATTTGGACTTTGTTTTCTCAAGTTGCCCCTGAATAAAATAACTTTATTGTTGAAGCTACTGCATCAGATATTGATTCTGGTTAAATTAAATATATTTTTAATAAAGGAAACAAGTTACCCTAGCATTTTCTGTCTTCTAGTTACCTTGTTTAATTAAACAAGAAAGAAATTTATATAAGATGGCCACCTGCTGTCCGATCATACTCAGTCCTATATAATCACACTGCAATAACTTTTTGATTATTGGTCAAGATAAACTGAGAAGCCAGAGAGGACATGTAATAAATAGTTTCACTGCATTTTACTGCTGCAGAAGTCATCGGTTAAATCCAGATTGTATCTCTCAGTGGAGATGTATGTGATCCCTTGCATTTTCTAGTGAAATGGGAAGTACTTGGTTAGTTGGTGGGATTGACCATTATCACAAGCAAAATTGTTTGGTAATTAAGCATGGATAATAGTCAACTGTATCTGCATGCATGTACAGGACAAATCATTAATAGACAATTAAAGCCAATACTTATCTGTTGAGCCAGTCACATCAATGATTAAATGAGAAGGAAAGTCACTATTGAACTGTGACGTGGTCTTGTTCAATAAATGTCAAAGCAGCAACAATTCAAAATAAAATTCTGTCATAGCTTCAAGAATTATAAAAACACTGAACAATATGAGGGTGCAGACAGAATATTTACGGCATTTTCTGATGATGTGATTACATCACATTCGGATCACTCAGCAGTGATGTATATAGAGTGATTGTCTTGTCTGTCTGGAGTAATGGAATCGTTAATCATCGTATCTCATTGAGGTGAAACCAAGCAATGCAATTAAACCCTGGTCAACATGAAAGGAACTTGTGTTTATTGGAAAAGAAAACTTATTTTATAATAGTTATCACAATATCAGGAAATTCCAAAATGCTTCTCAACTAACTCACTTTACAAATGGAGGCTAAACAAAGCGTCCAGTTTGTGCACAGTTCAGTCCTATAAGCAATCAAATAACCTGCTCTAATTGATATTGACTGGGCAAAATATTGGCTAGAAATGCTCTTTTAGAATAGTCCAGTTCTATTTTAGATGTCCATTCGCCGATAGATTGGGCATATGTTTAACACCTTTCCCGAGAACTCTCCATTGTGGAGTGTGCCATCAGATGTGTCTGGCACAGTTCTGTTCCTGGAAAGGAGCTGGAATGCATTCCCTTTTGATTCAGGAGATGAGACTATTAGTGTTGATGAGGAAAGATTGAGTTGTCTGGGGCTGTACACTCTTGAATTTAGAAGAATGAGAAAGGATCATAGAAATGTATAAAATATGAATAAATAAAATAAGATAGAGGTATAAATAGCCTCAAAATCTAGGGTTGTAGTTTTAAGACTGAGATGAGGAAGAACTGCTTTTCCCAGAGTGTGGTGAATTCGCTGCCCATTGAAGTAGTGGAGGCTTCCTCTGTGAATATACTAAAGACAAGGTTGGATATTTTTATGCAAATTAGGAGAATTAAGGAATATGGGGGGAAAAAAGCCTATCATCAGATCAGCCATGATCTCATTGAATGGCAGACCAGGCTCAACAGGCTGATGGCCTATGCCTGCCTTTATTCCTTATGTTATTATACCTGAAGACCTGAGCCTTATATGTGACATGTTCCTTAAATTATTCTCTGCAATCTTTAATCACGCAAATACTGTAATCACTTTTTCTTTTCACCTTTGGTTTTGGACAGGCTGTGTCAATTTATGGATTTTGATTGAAGCAATCATCAATTTTCCTCACTCAAATAATGAGAGTGATCTTAGACTTACTGAAAAATTACCAATAAATGTGGCAGATTTTAGTTGTAGGTGGACCAGCATTCACAAGGAAGTGTGGGCTCCAGTTACAGGACTTTTTGACACCCCTCTTTTGGGTAAATGAATCACCAGATTAAACATGTGCCATGGTGTAGAGCTATGTAGTAGCACGGATATTCACCTCTGAAGAATGAGGGTGAACTAAAACTAATCATGATGTATTAGAATACGAATCTTTCACTTTTTGAAATTAGAGCTTTATTCCAACCTGAATGAACAATTAAAATGGTTGCAATTGTCCTGAATACTTAATCCAAGATGGATCAACCTCTTTGTCTATCTACGGGATAATGGTCAGGGAGTGAGGGGTTGGTAGTGAGTGAAGTATGGGAAAAGGATCGGGTAGGGAGGAGAGATGAGCAATGGCAGCTAAAGAAAGAGGAACTAATTCAATTATCTCAAAGATGAATGGAAGGTCTTAATTGGAATATTTTGCAGAAAATTGTAATCTTGTTCCTGTAACATCGGCTAGGAAACCAGTTCAAGTTCTTTATTTGTATAGCACACTTTTTTCTACTTGCATTGACCAAAGTGCTGTACAAACCAAGTCAATCGATCGAAACTAGTCCAACTATTGACAGAACAATGGATTAAGATGTTATAAATAGAACAAAATTGCATTGAATAGTGCAATGTGGTCAGAGGTTAGGAACAAACAAAGAATTTCAGTGCTAAATGCTAATGAGAGAAGGTACATTTTTAAACCTGAATTTGAAGCAGTTGAGGGAGGGGGCTAGTTTAATGGTCAGGGGAATGTTATTCCACAATTTGGGGGCCATAACCACAAAGGTCCAGTTTCCCCTTTGTGTGCACTTGGTGCGTGGAACACCCAGGCGTCCTGCAGTAGCTGACCTGAGCTGCTTGGGAGCATAGTAGTGTGCAAACAGATCGGAGATATGGTGTGGGTGGGTGGGGGGGGGGGGGTGAGGTCATTGAGGGCCTTGTATGTAAATAGTTGCAGCTTGAGGTTGATCTGAGCCGCACCGGCAATCACTGGAGGGAGGCCAGAATTTAATATAAGTTGTCAATGTAGATACAGTGTGGAATTGACTATTTGGTCCATTATTTCCATCCTAACATTAATCATAATTTACACTGATCTTGCACTATTCCTCTTTTTTATTTTCCCCACATTCCCAGCAACCCTCTGCCAATTCCTCCACTCACCTGTAAAAGATAGGCAATTTACAGTGATCAATGAACCTACCAACCATCACATATTTTGGATATGGGAGGAAACCAGAGCACCCGGAGAAAACCCATGCAGTCACAGCAAGAACGTGCAAACTCCACAAACATCGCTCCCAAGGTCAGAATTGAATCTGGTTCTCTGATGTTGTGAAGAAGCAGCTCCACCATTTGTACCTTTATACCCTCCATCACTAAATATAAGTTGCCTTTTAATTGACTTAAGAATGGACTAGTCGGTAATTCCCTGGAATTGGCTGTTGCTTAAGTGGATACATTAGGTTATTTTTAACTCATATCTTTCATCAGAATAATGAAGTTACAGTATATGGAAAAATGCACATGCCTCTGGATTTTTTTTCCAAATACCACGATTTGCGATCACTCCCAAAATACAGGATAGCCCAACCAGCTGTAAACTGTTTCTGACCAGGTTGCTGTGAGCTCTGGATTGCAGTTAGTCTTCCTATTCATTTTTTTCAGTGTGTGAAAATGTAACTTCACAATAAATGTTATAATGTACTATATTATTTTGCATTCTGGATGTTTCCAAAGATTCACAAATAAGAAGGAAGATGTAAAACTATTTATATAAAAAAAATAGGAATGGGTGTAGACCATTGGTGCCTTCAAAAGTACTCTGTTATTCTTCAAGATCATGGCTGTTTTTTTTTAAAAACCTCAATATCTCTTGGTTCCTTTAATATCTACACTTTGTAGGAACCTCTGGGGTCCTCAAGGAGTGAGAACTCACTGTGATTTCTTATTCTGAGACTGTGACACCTAATTCCAAGCTAGCCAAGAAGGGAAATCTTCTCCATTGCATCTAGTCTGTTTATTTTTTAAAAAATTCTAAATTTCAATGGGCTCTTGTCTGATTCATGTAATCTACAGAAAATGAGTCTAGGCAACTTGCTTTCTCCTCATTCCACACATTTTGTGGCAAATTGAGCCTAAAACGATGCATAATATTCCAGGTGCTGTCTCAACAAGGCCACAGTATAATATCTGTATTCATGCATCCAACATATCATCTGATTTCTTCTTGGCTTGCTGCATCTGCTTGTTATCGTCTACTGCCCTGTGTACAAGTAGATCTGAGTCCAGTTGAACATCAACATTTCCAATTGGTCACCTTTTAAGAAAAATACTCTGCCCCTCTGTTTCATGATCTCACATTTCCACATTATATTTAATCATTCATGTTCTCTTTCACTTGCTTAGCATGGACATCTCCCCATGAAATCTCTTAGATATCCCTTCTCATAACCTTACCTAGTGTTGTATCATCTTACAAACTTGGAAATATGACATTTGATCCCTCAAACAAATTATTGATGTATATTGTGGATAGCTGGGGCCAAAGTTCCTGCCCTGGTAGTACCCACTAATCTTGGCCTGCCAACCCAAGAAAGGCTTATTTACTCCAGCCCCTTGTTTTTTTGCTAACTAATTTTGAACCCACGCCAGTATATTTCTCAGATTGTGTATGCTCTAACCTTTGTTGACCACTTCTTATGTGGGACCTTATTGAAAGCCTTCTGAATATCGACATACACCAGTGAAGTGATGTAATGTAATCTTGGTTGAAACCAGAAGGTTGGCTCAGACATCATGAATACTCCTCCTTATCCTTTGAATAGAGGCATGATAACTTTTGGGCTCCAATAAACTCTGAGAAGAGGTGTCTTGCTGAGCTTGTTTCATTGAAGTGGAGAAGGCTGATATGTGTCCTGATTAAGACTTGCCAAGTTGAGAGAGGCATTATTAAGGTGGGAAATAGTCCAATTCCAACTCCATAAAGTGCCTAAATTTTCAGAAAATGCATTAAGAATCCATTTTATTTTAGCGAAGTCCCAGAGCTCAAAACCTTAGAGAATTATTTGGAATTCTTAACCTCTATAAATCTGAATGATCCGCAAAATTGTTTTTTTTTTAAAAAGTTCTCTTTGCTTCTTTCTCTCACCTTCTATCTGAACGAAGTTTCACTATGCAGTTTTTGAATGATAATATGAGAAGAAAGATCCAGGCAAAAACCACTTTCTATTCAATGCATTCCATCCACAATTTAAAAAAAAAAGTGATTAACTTTGATGTTAATGGGAAACCCAAGTGAAGATTTAATCTTAGATTGTATTCTTAGTGCTCCATCTCTTTTCATCCAAGTTGAATGAACATGACCGTTCATTTGATTTGTAGCTGCCAAACTCCTCAAAACTTGCGCTGTTAACTGGTACTTCCTCAGTGCTACATATTTAAAGAACAAATTTGGGGAAGATGGTGGTTAGTGTAACAGTGTTTTACAGTGCCACGACTGGGGTTCAAATCTGGCACTATCTGTAGGGAGTTTGTACATTCTCCCCCTGTCTGCATGGGTTTCCTCTAGATCCTCTGGTTTCCTCCCACCCTTCAAAACAATGTACCAGAGTTTTAGGTCAATTGGGTGGCATGGGCTCAAGGGCCGAATGGGCCTGTTACTATGCTCAAATTTTAAATTTAATTTCTTTCTTTTCTTTGGCTTGGCCGCGGACGAAGATTTATGGAGGGGTATGTCCACGTCTGCTGCAGGCTTGTTGGTGACTGACAAGTCCGATGCGGGACAGGCAGGCACGGTTGCAGCGGTTGCAAGGTTAAATTCCAATCAAGTCCTAATCTTGACCTCTTCAACCAGTGAAACTAATCCAGGACATCAAATAGTTTATATTTCTAAAGTAATTTAGCTGTCTATCACCCAGAGTCATCATTTTAAAAAAAAGCATTTTGTGATAGATATTGAATAATATTTTGAACAGAAGCACCCATCTCTTAGACTTGAGTTCATGGAATGCTATGTCTTTTGTACCTATAACAGCCTGTGGGCCACAAGGACAACACATATTCCCTGTCATTACCATCTGGGTTGAATTCCTAGGCAAGTGTGAATTAGGAGACAGACTGCACAGAATGCATGACTTCACGTTTAAAGTAGAACAAGGGAGGTTGGGAAGCTTGGAAATAGTCAAATCTAGGTTTGTTCTCATTTGCCAGATGGACAAATTCAATTTGCATATACCAAGATCTTACAAAAAAAAAATAAATGAATACATTCATTGGTGTTGTGGTTTAGGATAAGAGATGAACCCTTGATCCTATTTGACGATCATCATGGACTCTTTTATATGCTTTGGAGTAGGCATGTAAATATTTAGTTTAAATTTCTGCTCACACAACAGACTTGATTTTTGTGTTTAAATCCAAATTTAAAAATTACATTAATTTTTGTGTCCAAAATATTCAAGGGATTTTACAGATGGAATACTTTATGCTTTAAATATTTATTACTGTAATTGTTTTTCAAGAACCTAACATTTAACATCTAACTATTTGTAATTACTTGAATGAGAAAGCTAGGATGAAATGATGGCAAAAAAGGAAATCCAAAAAATGTGAAGCTTAAAGAACTTATAATTATTACATGCCTTAATGATGCCAGTTAATTCTGATAAATGTGAGCCTTGTTGTAATATTCAGTGCTGAGACATTAATATATACAGTCCTTAACATTCTCCCTCCTCTGGACGCTGCGAGATCAGCTGAGTTCCTCCAGCATTTCTGTGTGTTTTTACATTCCCTTCCCTGCATTGTTGATTTATTTCCCAGATTATTTAAATATTTTGTCTGCTTTTTTGTCGCATTTACGTAATGAGAAAAATGATACTCTTCAGTGTTGAAGAGTTTCTGTGACTCCAACAAAAATTCTGAGCCAGTGATTTCTCAGAACATTATCACTGGACTGTTAGTATCTCTGGTTGTATCTATTTTGCCATCAATAAGCAATAGACCTCAATTAGGTATTTCATCAGAGAATAGAAATCATAAAGCAGAGGTTGCACCCTTGTCCAAAGCGTGTGTGTGTCACACTAGTCTCAAGGTATCTTGAATCTTTCAAGCTGAGAATATGGGATTGAAGTTCTGCCATTTATTGTTGCAGAATTTGTGTCTGAATTCATCTTTTCTCTCTTTAACTTTTCCTTTATAAATATAAATCCAATCATATAATAAACCAAATATTGACCATAGCTTACGGACTGCAAGAACACCATCCCCCTGAAACTACACGTGACAGTAAGCGTGCATTTAATTCCTCAAGCATTTGGCTCCAGGCATTATAGCATCTGTTCAGTAAAGTCCGAATCACAGGCTAATAGGTTACTGCTGTTTTTCTCAACAGCAGTCAGAATTGTTAAACCACTGGAGTATTTTTCACTGCATTGCGAGCTGCAATTAAAAAAAATCATTTGGCTGTGAAATAAAACTCTGCTTTTGAACATTCTTATTGTAAGTATGCATAATTTTTCAAAGGTTTAATTTGTTGTCAAGTAATAATATATTAAAATGTAATATACAAGATGTACTTTAACTTTTGTCTGATGTAAGGCAAACGAAGTGTAGCCGTGAGCATTGCCCAGTGCCCCTTACAGTCAGAGAGAAAGAGAAGCAAAAGCAAGTCCCTTCAGAGTCCGAGGCCTTTTCACACCGCAGTGTAAAATGAAGATTCTTGGGAAATATTCCCGGGAACCCTCCTGCGAACCTGAGTGTGCAAAGGTCAGCCTGGGAATTTTTACTTCCATACCAAATTGAAATTGAAAAACAGCTATTCTGAACTTCATTTACATTTGCAATTTATTTGAGTCACGAAGGTGATTAAAAGATGCCTACCCCCCCACCCCCCGCCCCGAAACAGCGGGCTGCTTCGGCAAGTTGTGTCCGCAGCATAATGTGGGATGAATGGCCATCCTCGTTAACCATAATCCCTCACGCAGCTGGATTTCCCAGAGGGGTTCCAGCTGCATGAGGAATTATGGGAAATAAAGCCGGCCATTCATCCAGCATTGTGTGGCTGTTTCGGGGGGGTGGGGGGAGGGAGCTAGCGGGCGGTTGAGTGACGCACAGACGGGGGTGAATTTAATCTTACTCCTGTGAGTGCGTAATGCATCATCGGTTGGGGTGGGACCACTGTAAATTACTGAGGAGGGCAAATTCCCAGGAATTTGGACTGTAGTGTGAAAGGCCCAGGAGGTCCTGAACTCCCATGTGAAAACAGTTACTGAGCGTCCGTGGACTCACCTCCAGTGCTTCTGCAGCCGCACGGACTCCAGTTCAAATCATCAACAACCCGAGCTCCAGATCCTAACCTCTGATTCAATCAGGAAACCTTCAGTGCCCTTCCGGAGCCCTTCTTGGCCTCCTCGCCCTCTTGAATCCTGGTTCTGATACCTGGTTCCCATGAGCCTGTCTCCAGCAGTCAGTCCGCAGCTAGTATAGGTCCTTCAACCTCAAGTTACCAACCCCCTGGAGCCTGTGTAGGTTCTCTGGCTGATGAGCCCCTCGCTGGTCTGCCACCATGCTCACTGTCATATCGGGACGTCTCGATGCTCCCCTTCTCAACAGTGTGTGTTCACCCCATTTCTGATTCCCTGCTCTGGTCTGCTGCTCCCCTGGATTCTGCAACACAGCACAGGCACCACCATTGTGAGCACACACCCTGTGAATACAGGATTTTACAAAAAAAACCATGGACTTCTTTAACAGGTAATTTAAAGCAGTACAAAGCCATCACTGTTAGTAGTGGACCCTGTGGAGCAGTGCTGTGTCTCCACTCCCCATCCTTCTGGGTCCATACCTGTGACATTCGCTCTGGCAGCATCACCATATACTTTGCCATGGATTTCAGTTATTTTTTAAGTATGTCAATAAGTTGTGTCTCCTACTAATTTAAGTGAAAAAGAATTTCAGTACATCTAATGTTTTTGTCGCAATTGATGCCATCTCTAAAGCAATTGCAGATAATTAGAAAAAAAGTGTAAAGGAGACTAAAGACAAACAAAAGGGGCTGAAGTTAAATTGTGTTAGGGATCTGGGAAATGGGAAAATATAAATTACTTAAGCGGTTTACAATATTATTATAATAATTGTGATGTAAATAGTGAACCCTTTGTGAATGCTATTCAGGTCATATAATATTATTAATAAAACTGAAATTAAAAGGACATATAGAAAAGATTATTTGATATGGTTCTGTCAGTTTTTGTATTACATTTGTTCAATATTTTTTACAAAGGTTTCGCAGCAGCGATTAGGATGTATGAAGCTTGATGGAGGCCAGTAGATGTGTTGCGGATAATTTAATTTTATTTTGGTAATTACATTCATTTACTATTGAATAAATGTCTGTTAAATAGATGGAAAGAACACAGTGCTGTTCAATCATATGGTATCTAAATGAAATCTCTAATCTAACTATCCCAAGAACACTCACTACCACAGGAGTTACTAATGATGTTACTCTTTGGTTTGCCTTGAAAATTCTGTTTATGGACTCGCTGTTCTTCCCACCTCCAGTATAAATCTGTGATTGAATTTAAAGATCCAAATTCTCTTTTGGAGTTTTCTTAATTTTTTTTAATGTTGGTCTAATGTGACTCTTTTGATGTCTTGTCGCATTTAGAAATATAAACATAGTTGTTACCTGTACAAGAATTTCAAAGAACAATGCCAATTTTATTTAGTTCAATATTTGGTCCAGTGCCTATGAATTACTCTCCCCTCTTGGCACAATTAGTGCAATGATGTCACTGCATCAGCGATCGGGACTGGGGTTTGAATCCTGCACTGTCTGTAAGGCGTTTGTACGTTCTCCCCTTGACTGCGTGGGTTTCCCCTGGGGTCTCCAGTTTCCTCCCACCATTCAAAAAGTACCAGGGGTGTAGGTCAATTGGGTGTATCGGGGCAGCATGGGCTCATGGGCCAAAATAGCCTGTTACTGTGGTGTATGTCTAAATTTAATATTTAAAGCGTCTGATGTGACTCTCTGTGAAAGCACATGCTACGTTAGCAAATGAATGGGGATGTCAGGGGTTATCAACTGCATAATTACCTCACAATTCACTTTGCATTATTCAGAGATTGCACTGCTTACCTCAGCAGTCACTAGCCTGGTTGACTAGATCAGAGAGTTTTTTTTCTATTGACATAAATGTTCATGTATTAATCTGTTGCTTAGCTCTTTACCTGGCAAACAGGATTAGGGGTAGGTTTAACTAATGGCAAAGAAATGAAATAAACATTCAGTTGGAGTTCCCAGTACCATATTTAATGATACAATCGGGGATTAAAGGACTGAATCTCAGGTCATTTAGTTAATTTAGTCCATTATTGAAGGGCTTTCCAGCGGTGTTTGCTCAAATCTGCATTAAGTTTTGGTGCAAAAGTACAAGTGATCAAGATGTAGCCAAATTAGGCATTTTGCCTGCTGAGGTCTTGTGGCCGGAAGTGATAGAAAGAAAGACAAGAGCGTAACATTTTGTAATCATCAATTAGACACTCAGCAGACAAAAATAACTTGCACTAGCAATGGACGCTGGGTGAAGAGAGTAATGATTTAATTTTTTTTCATTAGAATGAATTACAGACCCTAACCCGGGGCTACTTCCATACCAAATTGAAATTGAAAAACAGCTATTCTGAACTTCATTTACATTTGCAATTTATTTGAGTCACAAAAGGAGATGCGCTCCAGAAATAGCTCCCCCTCCCCCAAATTGGAGAGTACTTTAAATATGAAAGTGGTGACCATTTCCTGAATTTGATTGTGTGAAAGTCTGATTGACAACTGCCTCTGTGGTTTCAGTTTGTGTTAATGGATAAGTGCTCATTCCCTGCAGCAGTAAATGGTGGATGAATGGAAACAGGTACTGTTTGATGGCAGGGAAGTACAATGAGGTTACGGTGGTGTCAGGGGCCTGTAATCCTTGATAAGCCTAAACCTTTGTGCCACTGGTCTCCATTGGTGACAGATGGTGATGCTGTCCTGGCGAAATTGTTGCCTTCATGTGACATGCAATATGTACATGCCCTGATTGTCCAGGGGAGTCTCCAGATGTCCCCCAGTAATTGACAGCAAGGAATTGTTCTCTTGTGATGAAGTGTGCTGTGTCGAGCATGACAGCCAGCATTATTATAGAGATGAAAATTATTGGAAATAACAATGTGCACAATAAGTGTTTTAATTCTCCACGTACTGCTTAAATATTTTGTTTATATTTCTCGGTAACTTGCTCCGAATATTTAAAAAATTACTCCTACTGGTATAAGCTGTATCTAGAGCAAAACAATATTTTACATGATCTTCGTCTGCAACTAAACGTGAGCATATTGAAGTCATATTGTACAGTATATTGAGTATGATCCACTTAAAAGGGATCATTCTTCAATTTAATCTTGGTGAGATAAAAAGCTTCTGTCTCCTAACCAACAAATCAGTCCGACTTGCAAGAAATCTATAAATTTACCACTGATGCATTGCCAGTCCAAATCTCAAGGCCTAACATCATAACTACTTAATGATTTCAGAAGTTTTAATGGTAGATTTGCTATCATTTTTAAACTACTGTGCAAATAGTGATTGCATCAACCTTTTCCCCTTGTCTGAAGTTTTTATTGCACAGTTGTTCACCTTCAAAATCACAAAAAAAGCGGCCGTTTTATTATTTTCTGTTTACTACGTAGCGAATGCTTGGTTATCTATAAGCAATGTCTGAAGTTGGATTTGGCGTATCGGAATATTTTAACACCAAGTGATGTATGTGTACATTGCATGATGCATTTGTTTATTTTTATGTGAACACTGCGCTCACCTTTTTTCCCCCAGTCAGGCTGAGCTTCCATCTCTGAAGCGGTTGACATGCATCAATATAAAATGCTTGCAGTCATTCAAAAACTGGAACATGGTATAATGACATGAGAGAGCATGAATGGCATAAATGCAATGCTATCCTGGGGGCACTTTTGTACAAAATTAATAGTTAATTGAACAAATATGGATTTTGTTTTCAAAATTATTTGATGTAAGCTAAGAGGGCAGCAAGGGTGGGAAAAATAGCTATGAAAGTATGACAGGAGTCCATCTTCAAAGTAATTTTATTAGTCAAGATATCTCTGTCAAGCGCCACTAGCTTCCATCTCTCTAATGTCCCTTTACTTCGCCCAACTACTATTGAAATTCTCATCCTGTTTTTGATACTTCTGCATGTGTTATTTCCATAAATGTTCTGGGTATCATTTAAACTCTCACCATCATTGTCTCCCACCCCTCCTCCATGCACCTTAACCACGACGTCAACCTCCTGAACTCACCCCATTATCGAAAATACATTTTCTTACGTCGTAACCTGGGCCCAACTCTTACACACTGAATCCTCAGAAGCATGCTGATCCACAAAGGATCGGTTTCCATCATGCTTGTTCTCGTGCTAAAATGTCAATTTCCGACTTGATCTATCAAGAAGAGGTTTGCCTTTGACCAATACCAGTAAATGTGAACCTGTGAGACCATTTGAATCACAAGGTTTCTGTGCATTAGGCCACATTCCCATCAATAGAACATAATGTGTGTCAATATTTGCATGCATTTACCATGAACAATCAATGGCAAATGTATCCCCATTTCTGCTTCTTCTGCTTGACTCAGCATTGCCTCAGCTTTTGAGGTCTTGAGCTCTGGAATTCCCACAGCATCTCTTTCCTTTCTTGCTTGGCCTATCTTTTTTTTAAAAAAAATCTCCATTCATATACAAACTTTTTATCATCCCCTTGTTATCTTACGTGGTTGGATTTCAATCTTGGTTCATTCTCCTGTGAAATTGACTGGTATATTTATTCACAATTCCATAAAAATGTAAGTAGTTGTTGATGTGTTCAAATATAAGTAAAACGATCTTTATTCCTACGTTCTTGTCAAAAGCGCACAGAGTATTTTTTGGTGATTGTGCAGATTCAGTATCAGGAGGCAATAATTTCATCAATACAAAATCTGCCATGTGGTGCATGGAAGCAGAACTTTTAGCTCCTGGTTCCTTTTGATGTTATTACTGTTGCTAGTCAGCTCTGAAACACGGGAAAGGTCTGAAAAGAGAGTTGTAATCTGCACTGTATTTTTCTTAATCTCTCTGGTGACGATCTACCTCAACATCATCATTTGCATTTCAGCTGAACTAATATTCCTTCTCTAATAAAAATGGAGAACACAAGGTGCAGTTGCATCTGTCGCTCTCGATTGGATGGAAATTAAATATTTTTTTGCTGCGACTCCAGTACCTACAGGGAATGATTCTCTAGCACTGAGTGCTGACCTAGGCAGTAATTTAAACTCTTGAGCACTGCCTTGAATATTCTGCTGGTAGTAACAGCAATATTTTTCTGGAGCACATCACAATCTCACGCAAAAAATATTTTGGACAAATTATCCATTCAAAAATGTATAGGAAAATTCAGTACATCCTGAAGAAAACAAAAGATGGCAATCTTTTAGAAATAGGACTGTATGTCTCCTAAAATGTCTTAAAATAGATTGATTGAAACAGGTTTATTGTATATCATTATGCTGCAATGTTTACAGTAAATAAATGCGTTATTGGGTTAGCCAGACTTTCAAAAGAAATGTACATTGAAAATCAAATTTTCAGTGAAATATGATTGGGTCACCATTTTTAAAAAAATGTCTCAATCACAAGTTCCACAAAAACATTAGCTTATTCAAAATTGAAGAAGAAAAAGTGTGGAAATAAAATAAATCTTTGTATATGGCAAACTAATGAAACCAAAACAATTAATCCTTAAAATGTAAGGAGACTCTCTAATTGTACTGTCCAAATTGGTCATGAATATTATCAAAAGGATTTGTGCGAAGAGGTGAATGCATTTAAATACTATTTTTTTGTCTTTTGCCATTTACTAAGCCCCCTAACACTGCCATACATTATGAAGAGTTAATTAGGAAAAGTACCAGTATATCAATAATTTTTTTCACTCTCCCTGTGTCTGTGTGCTATGTGCACAAGTTGATTTCAAATAATTTGCATATTTATGCTGAACAAAATGCGTGAAAGAGTGGGAGGCATTGTAATTCATCTCAGCTGCTCATTTACACTCGCCTTTTAGGGCAGTGTAATCAGGAGCTGGTGCTGGGGACATGGGGGCCACACCTGCTCCATACATATTGAGAGATCTTACTCCGGCTGTGTAGTGTGCACACTTTTTACGCTGACCACAGTCTTTTCCCACCCAAGTCAGCTGATTAAATTCTCCAGAAGGGTTTTTCTGCTTCACTAAGCTCTGAACCATTTGGAATACAAGGCTGAGAACTTTAAACTAACATCAGAAACGGCATGAGAAAGCAAAATATTCCACTATGGGCCTAACACCATATCAATCAGTGTGAGAGCTGTAATAGCCAAAGTACTTAGTGAACTACTTTTTTTTCCCCCTTTTAATGGTTCCCTTGTGCAGATTCTATTCTTAATTATGTTTGTGTCAGTGAATAATGAACCTTCCTTCCTTCCCATTATCCCCCACGTCTTTGCTGTCCTTTTTGGTGTCAAGGTTAGTATAGTGCAGCCTGCAAAAGTCTCCAGGAACACATGCCCATAAGATCATTGAATGAAACACAACAAAGGCACTAAATCTGGACAATTTTCCCCCTGGTGCCGAAGCTTGAAATTGGCAGAATCATTCATGGAAGAAATTGAAATTTGAAGTGGTTTCACAAGCAAAATACCAAACATTTCACCCAGAGCCCATATGCACAAGCTATCCAGCTAAAATTGACAGTTACCAAGATCTTGTTGAAATTTGCAAGTATACCATAGCATCTAAATGCCATCTTTAAATAAAAAAGAAATCAATTTATCTGTGCTTAATCTGTAGGTCAGTAGAACCCAATGAATAATTGAATCCTAAGATTTTCATGGTACTAAATAATATGCTGTAGGACCAACCTCAAAATGGAATCTAAGGAAAGCTCTACCTCCAATATCATCATTTTATTTATTTTAAATAAAATAAAACATTCAAGATTATCTCCCAAAAAAAAACTTTGTCTCTGTTGTTTATTATCTTTCCAACTTCAGTCATATTTGGTGAGACATCCCCTTTCAAAAAGTAATGTTGATCCAGTAATGACTTCCAAAATTTGGAGCCAGTTTTTAAAACAAACTGTCAAGCAGGAAACGCAAGCAGGCTCTGAGAAAGAACATTGATTTATGTTTATCTGATCTTTACACTGTCTCAAGGTGCTTCATGCCTACTAAACCATTCCAAAGGCAAGGTGGCGAATGTGATGAATGTGCAATTAATCTATTTCAGGTGGTTCAGTGAGAGTTCTGATCAGGATACTCCTCTCAACATGGTCCTCTAGTACATTTTGTAGTACATTTTGTTCCACTTAAGCAGAGAGACACTGCTTTCCTTTGATCCATCATTTGAGACATTCATTTTCAACAAGACCACATTCCCTTTGTACTGTTTTCTGAATGTGTTTTGGTCAATATGTTGGAGGTGAACCCATTATCCTATGTTTCAGATGTTAGAGCTCAGCCAGATGAAAGTTTTATACCTTTACTCACTCACATTCATAAGTTTGCCTATAAGCCCCACTACATTGCAACAGAAAGATCTGAATATTGCACAATGTATGGAAACTATGGGTTTAATATTCAGAAATGTCTTTAGATTCTTTGTCTGTTATGATTTTTTAAATTTCCATCTTAATTTATGGCTTAACTTGTTTATAAAATAGTTTCAATTAAGATATTTCACTGTCTTGATGGTCACTTTGCTTTATGTGAGACCAACAAGGGTACGCCAATGCCTACACAGGTTCTCAGTGTTCCTCGTCTTGCTTCCAACTACATTGATTATATTGAATTTCTCATTGAACTATTCGCTTGTGAATGACATTCTATTAGCGGGGACTTTTTCAGATTTATTGTCCGAGAACCTACGTGATATCACATACATCACTGAGATTCATTTTCCTGTGGGCCAGGTAGAATTACCACATACCCGTAGTGCAAAATAAAACTGTACAAAATGTACATATTTAAACAAATAAACAAATGTGTAATACAGAGAGGAAAAAGATAAAGTGCTCAAGTAAGAGTCCTTAAATGTGTCCCGGGTTGAGTTTGTTGTTGAGAATTCTGATGATGGAGGAGTACCAGCTGTTCTTGAACCTGGTGAGTGTGAGTCTCGTGGCACTGATACTCTTTCCAGATGGCAGCAGTGAGAGCAGAGTGTGTGTTGGGTGGCGTGGATCTTAGATTGCTGCTGCTCTCTGATGGTAGGGTTCCCCCGTAGATGGTCTTGATGGTGGGAAGGTATTTGCCTGTGATGTTTTGGGCTGTGTCCACTACCTTTTGCTGGGCTTTACATTTGGGGGTATTGGTGTCCCCATACCAGACTGTAATGCAGTTGGTCAACATACTTTCCACCACACATCTGTAGAAATTTTGCCAGGGTTTCCGATGTCATACTAAACCTCCACAAACTCCTGAGGAAGTAGAGGTGCTGACATGTCGTTAGTGTGTTGGGTCCAGGAAAGATCCTCTGAGATGGTGACTCCCAAGAGCTTACCCTCACCACCTCTGATCCCCCAATGATCACTGGGTCGTACACCTCTAGTTTTCCCTTCTTGAAGTCAACAATCAGCTCCTTGGTTTTGGTGACATTGAGTTATTGAAGGTGCACCATTCGGACAAATTTTCATTCTCCACCCAGAATGCTAACTCATCGCCTCTTTTTAAACAATCGACTATCATGATATCATCAGCGAATTTCTAGATGGTGTTGTCATACCAAACCATACAGTCATAGTGTAAAGGAATTTATGAAATATTGGCTCTACAAAATAACTAATTTTGAATTTTTAAAATTGCAGTTCTAAAATAAAAATTGTTTTTTTAAAACTTTGTGTATGGAGTCCCTACCCAAATGCATTCCATTTATCTTACCATGTCAAACAATAGCTCCAGTGCGGTTCCCAGCTCTAAATGACTTATGTTGCTTAGCATCTTTTGGCAAGAACTTTTGCCTGGAGACTGAATTGCTTGTGTATCTCCACCCATGTATGAAGCATTTTCCCAGGTTTTAAGAATATCTTCTGGCCTTCCAAATATTTAAGTGAAAAATGGAAAATTCTTTATTTATTGGGATCTGAGAGTCACTGGTGAGATTTATTGCCGACCCGCAGTTGTCCTTGAACTGAGGCTACATTAGAGGGCATTTACATCATGCCTCTGAAGTCGCATATACACAAGGCTAGGAAAGGTTAAAAGGTTCCTGTCCTGAAGTACACTTGTGAAGCAGATGTGTTTGAAGTTATGCTTCAGATATCAAACCATAGTAATGTTAATATATCTGCTCCAGAGGTTTTGCACTGTAGTTGGATCTGGAGTTTTCATGGCAATATTTACATAGCTGCAGTACAAGATGAGCTTTTGTCCTTTCTATTATGTATTGTCCCAACCTAAGACAAAAGCAGTAACTTTGTCATTTGAAAGGTGAGTAAGATGAAATTGCAGCACTGAATTTGATAGAACAGAACACTTCATGATTTCTGCCTTTAAATTTGCATCCTGTAGCCCAATTTCCATGAAAATAATGATGGCTGTTGAGTTGAGCATTAGTTCCAAGTTCAGAATATTGTGAATGTACTTTTAGGCTCTTTTTAGAGGTATGATGAGAGATCAAATTTACATATATTGAAGCCCTCTGTGGGGAAAATATGAAATGAAATTCAAAGAAACTGTTTAAAAGAATGCACTGACCTTTTTGACTATTTAAATATTATTTTGCTTTACAAAATAAAGCTTTAATCTGAACCTTTGTTTTACATCAATCTTCTTTCCAAAAGTTTAAACAGTAATATTTAATTAATATGAATCCCAGGGATATCAGAAAATTTATATTGGAATGTAATGTTCAGATGAAATCAACTCCCAGAGCTCACCTCATGGCAATCCTAAAGTTCAATAGTCCTGAATGGTTGGAACTGGCCTGTGAACCTATAAATAGTTCACAGCAGTTTTGGAAATTGACCTGAAATGTAATTTGTATCCAATAAATATTGTAGAATGAGTTACCATGTAGTGTGGGTTTATGCTCTTATTTAACCTGATGTCTAACAAAAAAAAACTAGAATGATGTGTTTAGCATTTTGAAGTAGCTTTTAATTAATTTTGAAATTTACAAGCTTTAGCACACTTTAGGTTATTTCTGTACAGATTTATTATTTGGGTAAAGATGAAGATGTAGCTTTTTTTGCTGTTTTTTCCTCCTAGATATTGTTATTTCAATAAGCTATTTATATATTTCATGTAATCAGATTTGGGCTTTTTAAGACGTTGGTAGCGAACAGTATTTGGGTACTGTGCTTGATTGCTTTACACTGTAAAAATACAACCTTGCATGAAAAAGCTTTGACACATTTACCACTGCACATCCACCTCCAGGAATCATTTTGAGAATAATAGCTACCTTTTAATGAAGCAACTAATAATGATTTTATTAAAAAAAGTAATTCAAATGAATACTTATGCAATGTACCAAGTCTATACTGAAAATAGACACAGTTGCCTGTTGAAGTTCCATTTTTGAAAAAAAAAGCATTCAAGTTGCAGCTATCAGATTTTAGTGGATGTAAGCTGGGCAAATCTGTTATGTTTGGGGTAATAAATTCCATCATTCCCATGAATGTGGTCTCGGTATCAATTGTTATCAACATCACTTGAGCTGCCACTGTAATGCTCTTCAAATAACCTCTAACTGGTGTTTCTTCATAGATGGTGCCAGTTTTCATTGAGTTTATTTTTTCCTCTGATAGCAGATGTTGTGACAGACACCTACAGACAGCAGGGTCTGTGATTGAAGTGTTGTTATACTCGTGCGGTGATAGCAGTCTTTACCTCGCTTCATTTTACAGGGAACGCAACACATCATGCACATTTCATTGTATAATATGTAGTAATAAATTTATTATGTGGCACCTAACCTCATCTCCCTATTCAAGTAATGATGTAAATGTAAGTGATGGTATTGAGGTGTTTTGTATTGGAACCCTGGCACCAAATTATGTTGAAAGTACTTTCTAGCATTTTTATTATTTTGAATGGTTATAGACTGTATATTTTAATGTTTATTTAATTTGTGCTGATTCTTCATGGTACATAAAAAGGGCTTTATTTAAGCATCTTTTAAACAAGAGTCTTTCGTTCTTGTGATTAATGTGTTACTTTTAAATGAAATGGCAATTTACTTTTTTTTTGCTATAGGGAACCAGATGATTAATTCATTGATGAGCTGACAATCAGTCATCTCGTTTTTCGATAAGTTATAATATTTGCAGAGTTTGGTTTCCAGCTTATTAAAAACCTGCTGCCAAACAAACAGATGTGAACATTAGACATGCAAACAAAATGTTTTCTTTAACATTGTTGCACTCGATAATAATCCTCTTAAGAAAATTGATGTCCATTCAATTCTATCCCAAAAGTATGGTAACCTGTGGCTTGTTCATCAGGAGGGACACTCAGTAATCCTAGAGACCACTGGCACCTTATCTGCGAGCTTTTCTGTTCCCTGTTTGAAGGTATGGAGACAAGCCAACACCTTTTCCTGGTTCAACAATGGCAAATACCAGAGTATATTTGTTCTATGTTCTAAGATATACCCCCATCCTTTGACTGGATACAGGTGACAGAGTCTGATAAAAGAATGCAAATTCTATTAGTCAATGTCTGTTTCTTTATAGAGCCTACTTTCAGGGACTGAAGAGAAAACCTTTTTCTTGCTTCAGAATTTGTAGACGTATGGAATTCTTAATGCCAAAATTCCAACCTTGATGTTTGTTGAAAGAAAGATGGGTGTGGGATCTCAAAAGCTCCTTTTAAACACTGGCATTCAGAACCATAATGGCAGCATTCCAAGATTTCACTGCAGCCTTAAGCAGTTAGTCTGCAATGGAGACTGAGAAATTAGCAGCCAGATGATGAACGATTGTACATTTGCAATGGAGTTGGCCATCACTTCCAAATTAGACAGGATGAATTCCAGGTTCTATGGAAAACCTAATGCAAGATTATTTATCATATTTCCTTTGACATTAAAGAAGGTCATTCAGCCCATTCATTCTGTGCCCGCTCCCATAGCAATCCCATTTTCCCACCCATTATTTTGTACTGGTGAAAATCCCCCAATGCTGATTAGAGCTTGGGCTCATTACACTCCATTACTTTCATGCTTTCAGGCAGGCCTATCAATGCTCCAAGTATTTCATTATGTCCGTCTATCACCCTTATTCAGATTGCAGGCCATTGAAGCATTCTTTGCAACAGAATTTGTGTGCAAATTTACTCTTGGAGAGATCACTTTTTTCCTGGCCTGACTGGAGGTGACTTGGGTCTGTTGACTCCCCATTCTACCAAAATGTTAACCTTTGCAATACATGCAGTGTTGGATTTTGCACAAGTGGTGATGGGGTTTATTCATTTATAGCAACCTTCTTTCTCCACTCACATCCCACCTTAAGTAATCCCTTACTAATCACAGAGCAATTATGCCATAGGGATTACTTAAAGTGGGATGTGAGTTTGGGGGGGGGGGCAGTTTGAAGACCACTGATTTATAGTCTCCTGTTGCACAAATGGTGCTGCCAATTAGTTTGGTATTTGAAAGTAGAGAGCCATAAATGTGGGAGTAGTGAGAGGTGCATGTTTACATCATCTGCATCTTATAGTCAGGAGAGATTGAGGAATAAGGAGGAAGAGAATGTGTGAAGGATTGTATAAAGGTATTCAATGGTCTCTGTACCAAACCTGCCCCAGTCATACGTCTCCAGTGCTCAACGATTCAAATTAGGTGCAACTCCTGCTGCTGCTTTACTTTTGGTGGCACTTATTTGTATCTTTCGCTCCTGAAAAACAGAGCAATATGTGTTGAGATGTGTCTGGAAGATGTGCATGACACAAATGAGTAGCTGGCAATGTGGGGGAACTGTAATGCATGTGAACGTTGCAATAATGTGAGGTGTATGGGGGCCATAGTGGATAGAGTATTTTAATGTTTTGCCACTCAAGAGGCTGCCCCACAAATCCTGTCCTAATCTTCTGAGTGCTTCTGTTTTCATTTCAGATTTCCACCATCCATAGATGTTTTTTATTTTCAATTATTCTTTCTGCTCAGTTACCCAAAGGCAGAGCAGAGGAATGGGAACTCTGATGTAATGGTCAGATACTTCATCAACCAATCTTTAATTCTGGGATGAATTTGTCCTGGGACATCCAGTCGGTGGTATACTAATAATTGTCTAAGTCAATTTACACAATTTCTTCTTTTACTAAAGTATGCCTGTCTGGAGAATCCATTTCTTACAGTCAGTTTGCTGACTGATCTCCAATTAAATGCGTTCAGTTAACGAAGACAAACCCTTCCTGAGACACGAGGACAAGCATTTTCCTCTGTTATACAGTATTGGTCTCGATAAAGGGTCCTGACTCGAAACATTGTCTGACCCTTCCTACCCATAATGTTACCTAACTCTCTAAGTTCCTCCAACAGCTCATAGGCTGCTTAAGCATTTGCACTTTGGGTGATATGCATTGTATGATCTAAAATTAAAATTAATAATATGTAGGGATCAGAAACCTTATTGGGACTTGATGTAGTGATATTGCCTAGCAATCGGAGTGTACAATATGATCATCTTGCTTAGCAAAGCTTGGTCTAGATATACAACAGAGATCCTGTCAGTCAAGTTTATCTTAAACATTTGAGCATCATTAATGCTACTGGGAGAATCTGCTTTGAAGATCAGGCTGGATGAAATCCCTCAGTTTTTGTGGGAAGTCAATTTTTAAGGTAGGTTCGTCCATGTCTGGAACCTGACCCATTGAGTCCTTCCAACTCCTCATTGAGTTGGAATCCATCATTGGTCCAATCGTGTGAGGCATTTCTTCCCAGGCTTTGCTCCCTACCATGAGACATTAACTTAATGCTTTAATGTCTACCAGTCAACCGTGTTATTCATGCCTCTCATAAAACCAAATATTGGTGGTCTTACTAACATTATAGATGTTCAATGAAGTGTAATTGAAATGCACATATATAAATATTCCTTTGTCTTTTTAAGACCAGGATCAAAATTGTGCATATAATGTCAGTTGTTAAAGGGTGATGATAGCTTAAGGTTGCAGCCTCATTATATAGAGTCATGTGATTGACTATTCTGGTGTCTGTGAAGGGTTGATGAATCTGCCTGGAGAGGCCCTTTGAATAAGCAGCTATGCTTTTGCTGGAGCTCTTAGTTAGTTTAGTTCCTTATGCACATGATTACACAAAGAACTCAGTACGTGAAGTGTGCAGCTAGACCACGAGTTATCACTGGGTGAGATTGTGAATGCCTCCAAAAGTGCTGGGATCAAATCATTTTGCAAGTGAATCTATGAAGCTTTGAGAGGATTGTTGCTAAAGTCTTCAATAACAGTTCCCTTGATCAGTCAGGAAGAGGAGGCCAACAATGTCTTGCTACAGCCCTGGCAATAGTAACTATTCGAACAACAAAATTACCCCCAAAAATGCAGGTTTCTTCAGCAATCAATTCTTTTCAAACCTATAAACTGTATTACTAATCCATAGTTGAAGCAGTTAAGCCAGATTTTTAATTTCAGTATTAAAGAAATAAATGCAAGCAGCGTTTACAAAATAAGTTCAAAATATCAGCAATTTGATTATGTAATAGCCAACAACAACTCGTACATACTGTGGAGTCTCTCCAAAGGAAGTGCAAGTTAGACAAACGGAAATGGGGGGGGGGTCAACATTTCCCAAGAGTACTCCTGATATTTCAATGAATGCAATTAACTTTCAAGAGCCAGTGGTACTTCAAGTCATAGTTTATTTGGGATCTAAGTGCAGATGGAAGGTCAGATTTGGCCAGGATACTGTAACTCTGACATTCCACACTAAGTTTGCTGCCTAACATCTGAAACTACCTTTCAGGACAGGTGAGTGTTGGAAATTGGCTGGATTCTTCTTCTGTTGTTTCTTTGATGCCCTTTCCTCCTCTTCTTTCTTGTTTCCATTGTCTTCTGTGGTCTCTTCTTGCTGCAGGTGTTCTGCAGCTGTCGTTGCCGGCTGTGGAGATCGACTCCCCAGCTGGTCCCCCCTCCCGTCGGTGTGTTTTTTTTCATGCGCATCCGCGCATGCGCGACTCCTCGCGCATGCGCGGTTGCGCACTTTTACTCGGCTCTGTGAGCCATTGTTGTAGTTCTTTTTCTACCGACCTGAGGTAGCGGGCTCCTCTCTCCACAGCGGGCCTCTTCGGACAGGTAAGGCCTTCACCTTTTTCCTCCGTTGTCTTCTCTTCCTCTCTTCTTTCCGTTGATTTTGATTTTTCTCCTTTTGTCTCCATCTTCTTTCCACCTTTATACTCACTTTTCTTTAACTTGTATTTCTGTGCCTTTGTATTTTCTCTTGTTTTTCCCGACTTTTCTGGAGAGGGCTGGAGTTCACCGTCCGGCCACTACTCCATCACGTGACTCCTCCGGCTGGATTCTTCTTAATGGTGAATAAGATCTAATAATATGAATAAGATCTAATAATGTGATTCAAATCCAACTGTTATTTTAATGGTGGCTTGAGTTAATGTCATGCCAAGATAGCAGGAAATGGATCTGGACTTGGAAGAGACTCGACAGCTAAGAAGTTTTTTTAGTTTGTTAATTTTGAAGGGCTCAGAGGTCCAACTTTGTTTCACTGGACTTCACAATAATTCGTATGCTCTCCTCTTCTGGGTTCAGCCACCCATGGTTGAATCCAAAGTCCCACCTCGTGACTTATGTAAGTTCTGCTCACTGTTCCTTTGGCTTGAAATAATACTTCGTCCATGAATTTGCTGGCACTTCCAGTGGAAGTTGTGATCTTTGCAACATAATTCTGACTTAAAACAGGTAGCACAGGAAATTGGGCAACAATACCAGTTCAATTCTTAAGCAAAGAGCCTGTGAATGGAATTGACCTATACAATTAATAATTATCCATAATTCTACTGTAGTTCTAATTTTATCAAATAAAAACAGTTCATAAAGCATTGAGGTTTTTGGTGACATCTGACAGAAAGTCAGCTTCTGTATAGGTAGATGTGAAAATAGAATTGTCAATGGCATTTTTTGAAAGTCGGAATAATTAACTCTGCAATCCAATTTTGTTGCCATATTCATCTGATGATTTTAAACCAGTGTATTGTACAACAGTTTTGGTATCGACAATGAATAACAAAGCTCAGTAAGCATTTAACAGGCATAAGTTGCTATAGCTACGCCTGGCACTCTCAATGGTTCTGAGATCAAGTGTGCAGCTGTTTGATGTTGTTTTTCAATTATTGATACCTTGTGGTAAAGTAGTTTAATTCAAGTTGTTATGTACTTAAAGCTCGTATCACATAAATGTAGAACCATTTTATTATGGCCACATCCATTTAAGAAATATGTGGATAGCAAATACCGCATTCCGAGTATCTTCCACTCATTACTAACAGGAGGTAAATGAAAAACTCTAATGTTATTGGTGTTTCTCAGGAAAAAGGACCTTTACGTAATTCTGAACATTATGACAATTTTCCAGTGAACTTTCTGGGTAGACTGTCCATGACAGTCTCCTCAAAAAGCTCAATAATCCAGCACTCTATAAGGACCCTAATTGAAGGTTTTATTTCACAGAGATATCGGGCTTGATTTTAAATGAATCTGCCTGACAATATCAGTGGAGTTAAAATGTTTGAAGTGATGTGGTTCTATGGAGAACTATCAACAATCTGCATCACGCAGTGCATTAAATACCTGGATTTCTGTGTGGTCTTAGCTACATGCAAGTCAGGGACACAGTGAAGGTCAGATGCTCATGCCCTCAATTTCCTAATCGGCACAAGTCCAAGGTAGAGCTGTGCTGTGTTGATACAGGGGAACAGATGCAGCTAGTTCCTTAGTTTTTCACCAGGGATGGCTGGTTGTTGTAGAAGCACAACCTCACTCATTTGAGTGATTATCTCCAACCTGGATTCAAAAGGGAAGTTTTATTTTGTGCTTGATGTTAATTTATATTAGTTGCATGTGTTTAAGTAAATTAAAAAATATATTAAAAGAAACTATTTTAATCCTTTTGAACTGTAAAATGTTCATTTTCAAGTTTCTTGTAGATCAAGGATTTTGAAGTCCTGGACTTCCTTTCTCCCTCTTGTTGAAGATTGGTATTTTACTTTAGCTCCTGTACCTCCCCCCCCCCCCCCCCCCCACCACACACACACACAATGGTAGCAGGATGAAGAGGGGATGGCCTGGTTGATGGGGGTCCTTGAGGATAGAGGCTGTTTTCTTGGTCATTGGTCATAGTCCAATACTTTCTTATCTGTTGTGGACATTTCCCATAGTCTTCTCTAAACCTGTTTCAGTCCAGGACTTCAATTTGGCCTGCTCATGTAGATGACTGTGATTTTCTTTTAAAAAAAACAAGATTCCAAAGAACGTTACCAGGCCTCCAAACAAAGTAAAATATAAAATGAACTGCAGATGCTGGAAATCTAAAATAAAACAGGTAGAACTATGCAGACATTACATGGAGGGAGAAACCAAGTTGAGATTTCAGCTTGATGACAAACAGCAATGAGGAAGCGTACGGTGGGGTGATAGATCAGCTAGTTGAGTGGGGTCACAACAACAACCTTGCATTCAACGTTAGCAAAACCAAGGAAATGATTGTGGACTTCAGATGGGAAATCAGGTCAACAGGAAGCAGGTCATCATTGAGGAGATGGCAGTGAAGAGGGACAAGAACTTCAAATTCCTGGGAGTCAATATCTCCAAGGATCTGTCCTGGAGCCTCCATGTTGACACATTCACGAAGAAGACTCGCCAGCAGCTATAGTTTGTGAGGAGTTTGAGGACATTTGGTACGTCACTAAAGATTCTCAAACTTCTTAGAGAATTTTATCTGGTTGCATCACTGCTGGTACAGAGGTACCAATGCTCAGGACAAAAAATAACTCCAGAGGTTTGTTACCTTGGCCTGTGACATCATGGGTACCAGTTCTCACTCCATTGAGGACATCCACAAGAGGTAGTGTCTTAAGAAAACAGCCTCTATCCTCAAGGACCCCCATCAACCAGGCCATGCCCTCTTCATCCTGCTACCATTGTGTGTGTGTGGTGGGGGGGGGAAGGTACAGGAGCCTAAAGATGAGCACTCAATGAAACAAGGACAGCTTTTTCCCCACTGCCATCAGGTTCCTGAATAATAAATGAACCACTGACTCTCTTATTTTGACTTTTCTTGCACTATTTTTATTTATTTTGTAAGGTGGTTTATTATGTTTGCACCGTGATGCTGTCGCAAAACAACAAATTTTGTAACATGTTCATGATAATAAATTCTGATTCTGAACGTTCATCATCAACCTCAAATTTTATCCATTTCTCTCTTCAAGGATTGAATCTAAAAGCGTTTTATTTAGCTTGGCTATCAAAATATGCAAAGGATGTTTCACACTTAAACACTATATTGCTTTAGGTTAAAGTTCTCCAATTATTTTGTATTGGCCAGACATGATGGTCAGAGCTTTATTAGCTGCTATCTGTGTGCAAGGAAAACAACCCTAACCATAAGGTTTTAATGGCATTAACATGTTTATGTTAATGGATTAATAACTTTGTTTAAAAATAACACACTGAACTTGGACTTCATTAAGCAATGTGCCCAAATAATTTTCATGGAACAATGAAGAATACTGTATTAGTGTGTTATGTGATAGTTGTTATGTGTTATGTTGCTAGTTCTCCTTTGGCCCTCAATGTTGTGCCAATCCATATATTTCCTTACTTTAAAAAAGTACTAAACCATCTGTTTCCCGCAACCCTCTATTTTTCTTTCATTCTCTTAAATGCCCCCAATGTTTCAGCCTCCACCACCATCTTCCGCAAGGCATTGCAAGCACCCACAACTCTGTGTGTGTGTGTGTGTGTGTGTGTGTGTGTGTGTGTGTGTGCGCGTGTGTGCTACCTATCAACCCTATCTATGCCTCTCATAATCTTGTTGACCTCTATCAAGTCACCTCTTATCCTTCTACACTCCAAAGTGAAAAGTCCCAGCTCTGCTAACCTTGCCTCATAAGACGGTTCCCAATCCTCTGCACCCCGTCCCTAGCTTCCACATCCTTTCTATAATGGAGTGACCAGAACTGAACACAATACTCTAAGTGTGGTCTTACCAGAGATTTGTAGAGTTGCAAGCTGACCTCTCTATTCCAGAATCCAATCCCTCTATTAATGAAGCCCAGGATCACACAGACTGCCTTGACTATCCCATCAACCTGTGCAGCAACCTTGAGGGATGTATGGATTTGCACCCCAAGGTCCCTCTGTTCATTCACACTCTAAAGAACCCGACCATTAACCCTCTACTCGGCCTTCTGGTTTGTCCTTTCAAAATGCATCACCTCACTCTTATCCGGGTTAAACTCCATCTGCCACTTGGCAATGGAATTGGAAGCCAATCCCACACTGTCCACCCAACCATTTCTCACTCCAACTATCTATTGATCCTTTCAGAAAACATGTAGATGTATCAGATAAAATATTAATCAAAGTCAGTATACCAAGAACGGAAAGAGGCATGCAGGAATTATGGTTCATATTCTTTTTCTCACTTTCTCGTATTCCAGCACCTGTAGCCTATGTGTTCATACTTACACACCTTTCAGCTTCTCTACATCTTCGCTCTTCTCTTCACTGCCGCCCTACTTTACCTCTCTCCCCCATTTTTTGGTTTATCCCGGCTATCTTCCCTCTCCACTCTTCCTCCTGAGGCAAGTTCTTAGCTCTGAATGTTGACATTCATGGAAGGTTATGGGCATTGTGCAGGGAGGTGGGACTAGAAAGGGGTGTTTGGTTCGGTGCTGACTAGAAGGGCCTAATGTCCTGTTTCCGTGCTGTAATTGTTATGTTATGTTATTTCCTCTTCCCCCACTGCACCCTCCCCAGATGCTGCTCACCATGCTGAGTTCCTTCATTGGTTTGTTTTTCACTCTTGATTAGAAATTAGTTTGGTGTTTTGTAACAAGCTTTTGTACCCAGCTTGCTTTCTTTCACCATTTCAATTATTTTTCGACCTACTGCATATCCATCAGTGAAGACTTACCACTATGCTAAAAGAGGTTAACTCCAAGATGAATCCTCAATTCTGGGGCATTTAGAGATGGAGAATAAATGTTGATAATGTCAGTGAATTTAGTGAACACAAAAAAAAATCTTCAACTAAAACTACAGTGAAATCTGCTCTCAGAGGATTGATGCAGATATAAGCTTCCCATTCACTGTGGAGCTAACTTGATTCCAAACAAATCATTTAAAGTTTGCACTTTTTTTTTATTGGTGGTTTATAGTTTTCTTTTCCTGCCAGTCTAAGATTTGAAATGCATTTGGGTGTAATTCCTCAACATGTATTAACAATGCTGTATGTAAAGAGGCTCAGCACTTGCAGAGGTGGAGAGCAAATTCAGGAAAAATGAACACAGTTGGGCTGTGAAATGTTTTTCGCTCTCAGCATTCTCTGTAATTCATTTACTGTGAGCAGTAAATCATATTGTTATTGAAGAAAAATATGCAAAAGTGATCTAGGAAGAGTTGAGTGCATTTAAAAATTGGCAATATAGTAAAACCCCTGTTGTCTGGAATTCAAGTAACTGGTAGTCTCAAGCAACTGGCAAAATAAAATCAAGGAAAATAAATTGGTTTAAAAAAATGGAGGTTTAAAATTGGTGCACCTCGCCATTAAATCACCAATCATGCAACATGTAATCTCATCCGGCATCTACTAATTCCCATAGGTGCTGGACACCAGGGGTTGCACTGTATTTATTTATTTATTTATTTTCATTGGACAACAGACCTGATGGGTTTGTCATGCTTGTGGTGTTTCTTTTTATTGTAATAAAGAAACATGGGTTCTTTAAAAAAAAACAACTACACTTTATTAGTTAAAGAATTCATAGTGAGGAGGCATCCACCTTGAATCCAACCCAAATTGCAACCAACGTATCACTGACTCCCTCTAGTGGTCAGGAGTGTCTCTATTTCTCCATCCCCTTGAGATGTTTAATCTTGCCACATAACACACTAATACAGTATTCATTTCAATTTACAGTTCAAACAAACATCAGCAGCATGAACTTTTTAAGTGTTCATTTCCTTTTCTTTTAGAGATTCAGCCTTTGATAACACTTGTGAATCTTCTTAACACAGGTGCTCTGTTGCTGTGCAGGCAGGATCTTCTGCATTTGTCTGTTCCTGCAGTGTTGCTTGCAGGCTCTTTCAATTCTTTCTCAGTAGTTGACCGTCCTCTGCTCTGACCATGCAGGATCTTGGATTTACTTCCTCCAGAACAGGAGCCTTTTTGGGCCAAGTGTTGGAATCTCAGTCTCACTGTGTCATGTTGTGCCAGTGAATCTAAGCTTCTTGCTGACTTGTCATAGTTTGTGTTTTGTCTCCATGGCAGATGCTTTTGCTTCCGTTCAACATCTTTGACATCTCTGTTCTTGTTTGAGTCTGCAGAGTAGAGAAGTGTGGTTCATAGTCAGAAGCTCAATGATGACGTGCCATGTTCAAGTGGTGAAGCTCTGTAACTTAATAGAGCTAGATAAGGATCTGAGCCACTGTCTAGGGCTTTCTTGAGCAACTTTTAAACAATGTGAATTCCTTTCTCTGCTTTACCTTTTGAAAGTGGATGCAGAGAACCTGCAGTCACATGTCAAAAATCATACTCTTCTTCAAAGTTCTGGAATTCTCTATAGCTGTACGATGATCAGTTGTCGCTATAGACAATTTGAGGAATTCTGTGTCTTTCAAAGATCGACTTTATATATTTGGTCACACAAGCAGCAGACATATTAGAAAGCAGCGCAATCTCCGGATAGTTCGACAGATAGTCAATAACCAGCAAGTAATTCTTTCCCTCCACGTGGAACAGATCAGTCCCAACTTTCTGCCGTGGTTCTGCTGGTAAGTCGGTTATTACCATGGGTTCCGTTGTCTGCTTTGCATAATGTTTCAAACAGGTCTCACAGCTGGAAACTATCTGTTCAATGTCAGCATTTACCTGGGCAAAAAACAACAGTTCTGGCCTTCCTCTTGCATTTTTCCATTCCAAGGTGCCCCTCAAACACCCTTTTCACCATCTCTTGTCACAATGATTGAGGAATGATAATTCTACTCTGTCTGAGTAGAAGCCCATTGTCAAGACTCAGTTCAGCTCTGATGTAGTATGGCTGACATTCACCTCTAGGCCATTCTTCATTCAGAATCTTGATAACCTTCTGTAGAACCATGTCCTTTTCTGTTTCAGCTGCGATCTGCTTAGATTTCATGTACGATACTGGAAGAGATTCAGTATCATGTGGAGATTCACATTTGTCTCTGAAACTCTCATTGTGTGCTTCATTCTGCGTCGTTGCCCTGGATAACACATCAGCTAACACAATAAGTTTCCCTGGTGTGTACACCCTCTTGACTAGGCTTAAGTTTTCACATGCTTTGTCACCATGTCCATCTGGGACTACTGCGAAACTGAGGTGGTGCATTTTGTCTTTAACTTTCACCTTGAGTTTACATGTACTTTTCCTGTTGATGCTCTGTCCATTGTAAGCTTTGAGCTTCACCAGTTTTGCATGGATGTATGGCTTCGTTGCCCTGATGTTGCATTTACAGATCAAATTGACCTTTGCCCCCGTGTCCAGCTAGAAAGGAATATTTGAAACATTTGTAGAAATGACACAGTCCACTTCTGCTGCTCAACTCTGTTCACGCTTGGCTGTGCAGTGTCTGTTGGTTTATAATCTTCCTGCACTAATATGCCCCAAAAGAGTGCAACACTGAAAGCAGTTTCTTCTATGCTGAACCAAGCCATGAAAGACCCCAACAATGAAGACGCTGTTTACATCCGGTACCGCACGGATGGCAGTCTCTTCAATCTGAGGCGCCTGCAAGCTCACACCAAGACACAAGAGAAACTTGTCCGTGAACTACTCTTTGCAGATGATGCCGCTTTAGTTGCCCATTCAGAGCCAGCTCTTCAGCGCTTGACGTCCTGCTTTGCGGAAACTGCCAAAATGTTTGGCCTGGAAGTCAGCCTGAAGAAAACTGAGGTCCTCCATCAGCCAGCTCCCCACCATGACTACCAGCCCCCCCACATCTCCATCGGGCACACAAAACTCAAAACGGTCAACCAGTTTACCTATCTCGGCTGCACCATTTCATCAGATGCAAGGATCGACAATGAGATAGACAACAGACTCGCCAAGGCAAATAGCGCCTTTGGAAGACTACACAAAAGAGTCTGGAAAAACAACCAACTGAAAAACCTCACAAAGATAAGCGTATACAGAGCCGTTGTCATACCCACACTCCTGTTCGGCTCCGAATCATGGGTCCTCTACCGGCACCACCTACGGCTCCTAGAACGCTTCCACCAGCGTTGTCTCCGCTCCATCCTCAACATCCATTGGAGTGCTCACACCCCTAACGTCGAGGTACTCGAGATGGCAGAGGTCGACAGCATCGAGTCCACGCTGCTGAAGATCCAGCTGCGCTGGATGGGTCACGTCTCCAGAATGGAGGACCATCGCCTTCCCAAGATCGTATTATATGGCGAGCTCTCCACTGGCCACCGTGACAGAGGTGCACCAAAGAAAAGGTACAAGGACTGCCTAAAGAAATCTCTTGGTGCCTGCCACATTGACCACCGCCAGTGGGCTGATAACGCCTCAAACCGTGCATCTTGGCGCCTCACAGTTTGGCGGGCAGCAGCCTCCTTTGAAGAAGACCGCAGAGCCCACCTCACTGACAAAAGGCAAAGGAGGAAAAACCCAACACCCAACCCCAACCAACCAATTTTCCCTTGCAACCGCTGCAATCGTGTCTGCCTGTCCCGCATCGGACTGGTCAGCCACAAACGAGCCTGCAGCTGACGTGGACTTTTTACCCCCTCCATAAATCTTCGTCCGCGAAGCCAAGCCAAAGAAAGAAGAAGTGTGCACACTTTCACTTCTGTTTTGTTTCCCTTTGGAAAAAAATTGCTTTGCATTGTGATTCTGCCCTTTGCACTTATAATAGACTTTTCCATAGGCTGGGCATCATTTTGGTGCATGTTGAGTGCCACGCCGTTTGTACTTGAATGTCTCTCCATCTTTTTTGTTGTTTCCTATATCTTGTTTTTTGTTTATGTATGTGGACACACACTGTGGCTATAGCGATTTCTTCTTTGTCACTGCCTTTTGCATTCTCACTGAACATTTCCGTGTGCTGCAAAGCTGATTCATGGGTGTGGCATACTCTCATAGCTCGAGCTAAGGTGGGCTCTGTTTCTCATAGCAACCTTTCTCTCACATTCTCATCAATAATCCTGAAAACAATTTGAACATGGATCATTGACTCTTGCAGCGATCCAAAATTGCATGTTCTTGCTTTTAATTTTGCCCATTAAAGTATGCCTGCAGCTGCGTGCATGCAACATGTACCCTATTGAAGATTTTATTTTTCTTTGGTGAACAGTGTTCATAAAATGTCTCAATAACCTTGTCAAACTTGCCCTGGTCTTCTGCCTCAGCAAAAACAAATGTATTAAAAACCTCTCGTGCTAGAGGTCCTGGCAGGTTAAGTAGCAGAGCAGTCTTCCATGGATCAGGTCTGCTGTCGAATCCATTTGCTTCTAAACAATCTCCACTCATGGTCAACATTTCCAATTCATTTTACAGCATCAGGAATCCTCACACTTTCCAGTTCTCTACTGCTAATAACTGATGCACACCCTGCCCACTCCTGGTGTTTCTTCCACTCCTGGTATATTTGATGTTTCTTCTTATTGTAGTAAAGGAACTTGGGCTATTTTTAAAACAACTATATTTAATTAGCTAAAGAACTCACACTGTGTGGAGGCATCCATCTTGAATCCAACCCTAGCTGCAACCAACTCATCTCTGACTCCCTCTAGTAGTCAGAAGTGTCACTAGCAATCATTACTACAATGTTACTATACATTTCTGCAGAAGAGATGCAATTACTGCAGTAGTTTTTCCTTAGATGGAAAACAACCAACTGAAAAACCTCACAAAGATAAGCGTATACAGAGCCGTTGTCATACCCACACTCCTGTTCGGCTCCGAATCATGGGTCCTCTACCGGCATCACCTACGGCTCCTAGAACGCTTCCACCAGCGTTGTCTCCGCTCCATCCTCAACATCCATTGGAGCGCTTACATCCCTAACGTCGAAGTACTCGAGATGGCAGAGGTCGACAGCATCGAGTCCACGCTGCTGAAGATCCAGCTGCGCTGGATGGGTCACGTCTCCAGAATGGAGGATCATCGCCTTCCCAAGATCGTGTTATATGGCGAGCTCTCCACTGGCCACCGTGACAGAGGTGCACCAAAGAAAAGGTACAAGGACTGCCTAAAGAAATCTCTTGGTGCCTGCCACATTGACCACCGCCAGTGGGCTGATAACGCCTCAAACCGTGCATCTTGGCGCCTCACAGTTTGGCGGGCAGCAACCTCCTTTGAAGAAGACCGCAGAGCCCACCTCACTGACAAAAGGCAAAGGAGGAAAAACCCAACACCCAACCCCAACCAACCAATTTTCCCCTGCAACCGCTGTAATCGTGTCTGCCTGTCCCGCATCGGACTTGTCAGCCACAAACGAGCCTGCAGCTGACGTGGACTTTTTACCCCCTCCATAAATCTTCGTCCGCGAAGCCAAGCCAAAGAAGAAGAAAGAGATCCTCAGGAACTGGGAATGTCGACTATGAAGAAGTGCAGGCAAGAAGGATAGAAGAGTTGGAGGGTGGGAATGTTTCATACACTTCACAGGGGTCCAGAGGAACCTGTACAAAAGTGAGCAAGAAGGAGTCTTCTTGTGCAGAGGGCATTTATGGAAGGAAATTGGCCAGAGGTGTCTGAAGAGGCACATGCAATCACTGAATATTTTCATTTTAAACCACTGCACTGGCCCCTTCCAGGTGTTAATGTAAAAGATGCATTTATCATTAGGGATTTAATCAACTCGTGTATTGCAGCAGTGGGAAGAAAATTGTAGCATATATCAGCAGAGCAAGGCTCCTGAGACAAGATTTCTGAGAGTGAGAGTGATCTTGGCATTCTGTTTGAGAAAGTCAGGGACTCTGTTTTTATCCTTTAAAATATTGTTTGGAATACTTAAACACAGAAATTCTTGTAACTTAAATTTTGGTCAAATTAATTGTGTGTGGAGTTGCATTGTACCAGTTCTGCAGTATTTGTGAAAGAATTATTAGATCAGTTCATGTCCTGCAGAGGGAGCTATCTGAGGGTTTCCTTTGCTAGTTTTCAGGTCCACTGGAATATACATTGCTGTCAAACCTGTGGGTAAAAAAAATCAATTGGATGGAAACTTGTTCACTCTTTGAAAATACTATCCACAACACATGCACAGAGGTTGGCAAATATTTTATTTCACGAGAAGAGTGCAGTTGGCTCTCTGACTTCATCCTTGTTTAAGTTCTCCATGTGTTTTCCCACTATCTTCAGTTTTATTTATTGAGAAGTATATTAGCACCAAGATGGCAACAGGCATGTTACCAGGCCAGAGAACCAGACATCCTGAAGATAAAAATGTAATCTCTGGGAGGATTTGCAAGGCTGAGGGACAGCTGTGCGCAAACAATCATTCAACACTTTATGAATGGAAAATAGCAGCATGTTGTAGATAAAGTTACATAGTTCTATAACCAAAAATGAGATCAAGTAAGGTTTTCCATCTCCAATTTTGCACAATCAACTTCCAATGCAAGATGGATGATCTCTAAACCAGTGGCTCTCAACCTTTTACTTTCCACTCACATACCACTTTAAGTATTCCCTATGCCTTAGGTGCTGTGTGATTAGTAAGGGATTGCTTAAGGTGGTATGTGGGTGGAAAGAAAAAGTTTGAAAACCACTGTTTTAATCATACTTAATTGACTTGTTATGTGCACGGTTTCATAACTCCAAAGGAAATGGGCTAATGATATTTTGCTTGGGAAAAATTATTTCAGTAACAATTGGGTCGAGAGCAAAGGTTTGCAACCTTTTCTCCCCCACTTACATACCACCTTAAGTAATCCCCTACTAATCACAGAGCACCAAGGGCATAGGGATTACTTAAGGTGGCATGTGAGTGGAAAGAAAAAGTTTGAAAACTACTGCTCTAAACGGAACTGAGGGGTCACTTTTCATGCAGAGGGTAGTGGAGATACAGAGAGAACTGCCAGAGGAAATAGTAAATGTGGGTACAATTAAGATATTTAAGACACCTATCCAGGTACATTGATGGATTATTGTACTTGGAGCTCTTGGGATCCTGATGGTCTTTTAGGTTCTTAGAAGAAGTGGCGAGTGAAGCAGGCAGAAAGTCTGAAGTTGGCTTAATCTGTCATAGGGAAAATGATAGAATATTTTATTAAAACAGTTGGTGGTTAGATAGCAAACATTCAAGGTACTCCAGCAAAGTTGATATGGCTTGGTGATAATCTATTGGAGTTCTTGGAAGAAGCAGTGTTAAACCTTGACTTGCACAAAGTATTTGATAAAGCACTACATAAAATATAATGTATAGTAAACACCTATGGTATAGCACATAACATTGAGGCATAGATGGAAGACTGGCTAGCCATCAATGGGTGAGTGGCATGAATGGGTCTTTTTTTTAAAAGATGCAATTCATGATGTGCTCCATTGGAGTTTTTCTTGATACAATTCATAGAAATGATTTGGATGAAAGCACTGAAGGAAAGGTGGCGGTAACAAAAAGGCACAAAGGAAAGTATGATGCAAAGGGAAGAGACGGAGACCACAAATGGATTTAGATTGTTGAATTAATGGGGAAATATCTTGGAAATGTATGAATATTTTAAAATGGAAATATAATCTAAATCTTGAAAAACTGCGGAGTTCTGGGATGCAGAACGATCGGGATATCTTACGGTATGATTCACAAAAAGGTTAGTATGTAGGTATTACAAGTAATTGGGAAAGCAAAATAGAATTCATAATGTATCAAGGTTTTAAGCACAGATGTAAGGAGATTATTCTTCAATTATTTTGACTGTGATGAGATCTACATTACTGTGTTCAATAGTGTCTTTATTTAAGGAAGGATATTTTAATATATTAAAGAGATAGATGAGGGGCTTAGTAGATTGATACATGGACTGGGTAGACTGCCTTATGAGGAAAGATTGGACAGGTTATGTTATATTTTGATGGCGTTTAGAAGAAGGACAGATAGCTTGAAACATAGAAGATCATTGTCATGCTGTATTTGGAGATTATGTTTCTTATTGTGGGAGAACCTGTCCCACTTAATTAACACTCGGTCCTCCCCACCCACCCCTTTCCCTGAGGGATGCAAAGCCATTAATGATCGCATCCTCTGAATTTGGTCAATGGGTCAATAATCATTGCACCTGTGTGTCCCATCTACTGCACATTCTGCAGTAGAAAGAGGTCCAAAACTGGGATGAATATCTCAGTTGTGTATGCCGTTGTAATATCTAGGCAGGACAGAGCCTTCCTGTGCTGTGAATAAACACATACAAGGTCTAAGCATGAGCACTGCTCTTATTTCCTTTATTAGCATGTTAACTGTTCGGTGGGCAGCAACCTCCCTTGAAGAAGACCGCAGAGCCCACCTCACTGACAAAAGACAAAGGGGGAAAAACCCAACACCCAACCCCAACCAACCAATTTTCCCTTGCAACCGCTGCAACCGTGCCTGCCTGTCCCGCGTCGGACTTGTCAGTCACCAACAAGCCTGCAGCAGATGTGGACATACCCCTCCATAAATCTTCGTCTGCGAAGCCAAGCCAAAGAAAAAAAAAGAAAAGAAGCATGTTAACAATGAGTTTAACTCTAATACTTCACTTCTTCCAAAATGACTTTGCTTTAGATCTCCAACATTGTACCCAGAGCTGCATTTTATAATGGGGATCATTTAAAAAAAAATGAACAAGAGAGAAAGTATTGCCAATTAAAATACTGGGTTAATACTTTCCTCTTATATATCCCTTTGTACTATTCTGGGGAGGGGTTCCTATCACTTTGTTCATTTCTTTCCAATCTGAACATAACCAGAGTTTTCTGAGCCAAGCTGATCCTTTCACTCTTCTGGAAACCTTCAGTGGATTTACTGTACATATCCTTTTACTTTTTTCCATTAAACTGTACATTTTAATCTACTCAGGAATTCCCTCCTTTAAATCCTTTCATTTCCCATTCTTTCTTTAAATCTCTCCTTTAACCTTGATCATGTTGCTAGTGTTCAATTAATGCTGCATTCATGTTATTTTACATTCTATGGCAAAGTGCTTTCGAAGGTATGATGTTAAAGAAAACAGTAATTGTTCTCTTTGGCGTTTAACTTGTAGGTACAGTATTTTTGACTTTTTCCTCAATGGGTCTTAAATTTTTCACAGCTTTATTTTGACCTGTCCTGAGATGATTAACATGCAAAAGTGTCCTTCTGATGCAATCCCATCAGCCAGGGGAGTTCTAGTAGATGAGGACAAAATGCATTGGGCTACACTGGCTAAAAAATTGAAATACTACAGTTTCAAAAAGAGAGGGATAAATAAATTCACAACTTTTCTGAATGGTTGCCAATACATGTTTTGTTCCTCCATTTGACAATTCTGCTAAATTAAAACCTTACAGTTTTAGTGCGCTGAGGAGACTTGGCTGTGGGTTCTTTTGTCAAATGGACCATCTGGTAGTTAGTACATAATGAGGCCAAACATTTGAAATCTGTAAAGCTTGCCTGTGTATAATTTGTCATGACTTCAAGCAATTGTCTGTGTTATATTGTCTTCTTATAAAATAAACTATTTGTCTGTTTTCTACTTGACTTTGCAAAAAAAAGAGCTATTTTATTTATCAAGAATTCAGCGGCTCAAGGACCGTTTCTTCCCCGCTGCCATCAGGTTCCTGAATAATCAATGAACCAATGATACTGCCTTAATCTTTGTGAACTATTACTGTTTTTTTAATCTAGTAATGTCAATAAGATGGTTATAATATGAATGTTTGTAATTATGATGCTGCAGCAAACACCGAATTTCACGACAATAAATTCTGATTCTAACTCTTGCCGAGAATGATGACCTATTTTATAATTTCCTACGTGTAGTTACAATTGTACAGGTTTGTGATGCTTACTTTGCATGGTTTGGACCAATACAGAAAATAATGATTATTTTATGGTCTTGTAAATGCAATCTAGTAATCTAGTAAGAATAATCACTTGCAAGTGCGATCACTTGAAATTCAAGTAAATTCAACAGAAAGGAATAACCTTGAACATACAATGCTACATGTAATTTCATGTTACGAAATTAGATATTTCACCGAATAAGTACAGTTTTCTTAATATGTTGTTTACCCCAGTTATAGATGATCTTATGAGGATCTAACTTAAAATCAAATAGTACATGGAACATTACAGCACAGTACAGGCCCTTTGGACCTTGATGTTGTGCCAACCCATATATTTCTTTTTTTTTTAAATGAAACCCTCTCTATCCTGTAATCCTCCTCCTCCCACTCTTCTGACGCTCACTGGCAGTTTTTCATACTTTGATGAAGGGCTCAAGCCCGAAATGTCAGTTATGTATCTCTGTCCTTCCAAAATCCAGGTTGAACACCATCTGCCACTTTTCTGGCCAACTCTGCATCCTGTCTATATCCTCTTGTAACCTTCAACAACCTTGAGCTCCATCCACAACTCCTCCAACCTTTGTGTCATCTGCAAACTTACTGACTCATCCTTCCTCCTCTTCATCCAGATCATTTCTTTAAAAAAAATCACAAAGAGCAGGGGTCCCTGAATAGGTTTCTGTGGCATTCCACTAGTCACTGACCTCCAGGCAAAATACTTTCCTTCTATTGCCTCTTGTGGGGGACCTTGTCAAATGCCCTGCTAAAATCCATGTAGACCACTTCTACCACCCTGACCTTCCATTCACAAAGCCATGCTGACTATCCCTGAGTAGACTGTACTTCTCCAAGTGCTCATAGATCCTATCCTTAAGAACCCTCTCCAAAAGTTTGCTACCACTGACATAAGACTCACAGGTCTATAATTCCCAGGCTTCTCCCTATTATCTTTTTTTTTTAAAAACAAGGGGATTATATTTGCCATTCTTCAATTTTATGGCACCTCCTCTGTGGTCAAAGAGGATTCAAAGATCATAGCTACTGTCCCAGCTATCTATTCTCTCACTTCCCACACCAATCTGGGGTATATCAAATTCAGCTTGGGGACTTATCAATCTTGATGCTTTTAAGAAGATCCAAAACTTCCTGTTCCTTAATCTTCACAAGCCTGTTCTAGTTTGATCTTGCCTTTTACTCTTGTGAATACTGAAGCAAAGTATTCATTTAGGACCTCCCCAACCTCCAGGCACATATTGCCTCCTTAATCCTTTAGCTGCACCACCTTCATTCTTGTCATCCTTCTGTTCTTTACGTACGCATAGAATGCCTTGGAATTCTCCTTAATTCTACATACCCAAGACCTTCTCGTGTCTCCTTTGAGCTCTCCTAAGATCCTTCCTGGCTACCATATATTTCTCATGAGCCCTTCCTGCTTACTGTATCTAACATATATTTCCTTCTTCCTCTTGACCAGTTGCCTCACCTGTTTCATCAACCAACACTCCCTTTTTCTACTATTTTTTCCTTGTCCCATCCTAGTCCCTGCACACGTGATCTCTAAACCTCCTCCACATTACTTCTGTGCTTTCATCTATGAACATCTATTTCCAATTTACTCTCACTAGTTCCTGCCTCATGTTAGGTCTGCTTTGTTCATGAATGAGTGAGACAAACACCAGACTGAGTCGAAATCAGGGTTCTTTGTTCTTTATTACCGGATTGTAACACTTGCGACTAACCATGTTAGTCGGAGAATGCATTCTGCCGTTATCAGCAAAATGGTGATTTTTTATACCCTTGGATATGTGCTTAGAACATCATCATATCATTACTTGTCCAATGACTAAAACTGTTGCTATCCTTTCCCTGCTAGCTTCCTGCCTCTCAATCCATCAATGTCTCTCTTATCTTGTAAGTACAAGGATGCATGCACATCTTGTTACAGCCCTGCACATTCCCATCTCATGATGTTTTACCTTACACTCATCCCTTCATAATTAGTCTTTCTCCAGTAAGGCACTTTCCCATTTTGTCTATTTTCAACTTTTTCCATAGCTATGTTGAAGCTCAGGGAGTTATGGTCATTCTCACCAAAATGCTTCCCCATTGAGAGGTCTGCCGCCTGACCAGATTCATTACCTAGAACCAGATCCAATATGGCCTCTCCTCTAGTTGGCCAGTCCACATACTTGTCAGGAATCCTTCCTGAACATACCTGACAAACCCTGCCCCATCCATCCCTTTGCAGTCATGAGGTGCCAGTCAATATTGGACAAGTTGAAGTCACCAATAACTACAACCCTGCATTTCCCACACCATTCTAAAATCTGCCAGCTTATCTGCTCCTTGGTGTCCTGAGGGCTATTTGGGGGGCCTAGAGATGACTCCCATCACAGTGATGGCTTCCTTCCTTTTTCTGACCTCCGCCAACACCGACTCATTGGACACTCCCTCTGCAGCATCCTCCCTTTCTGTCGCTGTGATGCTGTCCTCCTCTTTTCTACCTCCCATCCTTTTAAAACACCTAAACCATGGTAAATAAAGAAACAAATGCAGATTACTCTGTTACCTCATTCAAGCTTGTGTCCTTTGAGGGAAAGGATTATCAAGATCAATTGCCAACAGCTGGAAATAACTTATAATTCCTAAAAAAAAACTAATGGATGACACAGAAATTCAGTGTAAAAGCGGAGTAAGTGCCTTGATTTTGCCTGCCGATTGTATTGCCTCCTGTATTCATCCTTGTGTCTCTTGTAAATCCATTCACACGCATGGGACATTTTCCTGGTATCTCCAGATCCCAGAGTCCAACAGTGATGAATAAATCAGGCACCACTAATATTCCATCACTAGTTTGCAGTAATGGCTGGGAACTCAGTTTTGTCTTTTGTTAGAGGCTTTTTTTTAAAAAGAGTCTTTAAATGTCTCTGACCTGAGAAACATTGAAACTAATCTAGAGACAACACAGGAGACTGCAGATTCTGGAATCTGAAGTGAAATACAACCTGCTGGAGAACTCAACAAGTCAAACTGCAATCAATGGGAGGAAAAGGATGTTTTGATCAAGAACCCTTTATCAAATCTTGATCTAACCCAAAACATCGCCCATTCTTCTTCTTTCCCTGAAGCTGATCGACCTGCTGAGTTCCTTCAGCAGATTACACATAGACTATATTATTATTTACTTTAACTAATTCAGCAATATTTTTGAGATAACAAACAAATACTGTATTAGCACATATCAAATTGTAAATGATCAAAATTTATCAGAGGATGTAAGTTAAAAAAAATCTACCAATTTTCCTTATTATTTCCATGTCAGGTGCTAACATTCAACCATCTAACTTTCAGGCTTTGAAAAGTTAAATAGGAATAGATAAGGTTAATAGTAATAGATTTAAAAAAAATACTGGAGTGGGAAGTCCAAAACTAAAGGGCATGGATTTCAGGTGAAGGGGAAAGATTTAAAAGGGATCTGTGGGTACTTTCTTCAGACAGTGAGTGGTGGGAACATGGAATGAGCTGCCAGAGCAAGTGGTAGAGATGTGGACAATTGTAAAATATAAAAGAAATTTAGACAGATACATTGATAGGTTCAGAGGAAATGAACTGAATGCGGGCAAATACGATGACCGTATATATTTGTATAAAAATCAAAATTTGTAGACCACTTTTTAACATTAAATTCATGAGGTCAGCTATTACATGGATATTACTTTTGACCGTGGTAAGGATCTGCATCATTGGCGGTATTAGGAGTTCTAATGGGCAGGTGGCTGAGGCGCAAGTCCATGCTTGAGGCCCTAGAAGCTCCGATGGATGGGCAGCCAGGATCGAGAGGCAAGTCTGTGCTCTGATGATTGGCGGGCGAGACTGGGTGGGAATTAGATATTTGAGGTGGCAAGAGTGCTGATGGGCGGGTGGCCTGGACTGGGTGGTAAGTCTGCATTCGAGACATGGGGAGCTCCGATAGGCAGGTGGCCAGGATCGGTTAGTAAGTCCACGTGCAAGGTGTCGGGAGCTCTGATGGGCGGGCAGCTGGGGCAGAGGTGAGAGAATAGTGTCGACTTGAGATATATGGAAAATTTTGATTATTTTTTGGCCAAAAAATAGGTCAACTTTTATATTGACTTTTATACCAGAATATACGGTAATTATCATGGACACATTGGGCTGAAAGACCTGTTTCAGTGCTGTAGAACTCTACGATTCTATGAATGGTGACACCAAATCTGCCTGATGCAAGATCATGACGGTGGATTCCCATTACAATGCCAATGTAGCTGAGGTTGAGTTATTGATGTACATTAATCTACCTTCCTTGGATTGACAGTGGGAGTTCAGAATGTACTTCCCTGCAATTCCTATTGAAATTGTGCCTGGCTTGGTTTGAACCAATAAATATTTAAACAAAGAATTAATATAGGGAAACAACAAATCACTTGGAATTATTAAATGACAGAATCTGATAAAGCCTTCAATTGTTATTTGATTTTTGCCCTGGATTTTGTAGTTATAATAAAGATAAAAGCATGGACAATTACTGACCTAATCTCTGAAAATTGACAGGAATTTTGGGATTTTCACACATGGAAATCCTGAAACACTTCTTCAGTCATTTGCATGCCTTTACATTTTGCAATGTTCCACAATTGAACAGGGGAAAATAATTTCAACTGCTATTTCAGCGACTTTGATTTTCTCTCCACAGCTGCTATCTTGGCTACTGAGAATTTCCAGTATTAACTGCTGGTCATATTGCTGATTAATTGGTTTGTGATCATCCCTGGATGACTATCTTGGTATCAGTCACAGCTGCCCTGGGAAAAATTGAAAACCCATTCTAATATAATCACCCTCTGAGCTCAGTTAATTTTCCTTCTCTCTTCCCTGAGTGTATTTCACAGCCGGTTCATGGCATTGAACCCACATTCAAAGGAGCATGTGTCAACCCTAAGCTGCTGAGCAGCTATCCGTGTCCATCTCCGTATCTACGGATCAGTTTCAGATGTCATCAACTGACACTGAGGCAAGTTGGAAAACTGTAACCTCTGTGTTTTTTTTTAAATCTAAGGAGTTGCTCCCTTTTAATCATGTGGATAATTGAAAATCAACTGCAGTAAAATTTCCATTATATGAAATTCAAGCCACTGGCAAAAAAAAATTGCGGAAAATAAACAGGTTGAAAAAAACCCGGAATTTTAAAATTGGCACCCCTCACGGTCATTTCGCCAATTACTCAACATGCAGTCTCAAGCAACAGGAAAATTCACTCATCAGGTGCAGGAAACCAGGGGTTTTACTGTACAAGCTAAACGACTGGATGTTGTTGGAGGAGAGGGAAGCACCATCAGAAAGGCCATTTTTAGTTAATCTCAATATATTACTAACACTTACCAAATACCCGCTGTCTTTAAAAATGGAGTATGTCGTGTGATATTACAAAGAAAAGATGCTTGTAGATGGTTGTTAGCTGATGGCTTAATGAAGAACATGTGGGATAGTTGTACCTCAACCGTGTTTTGTCTTTTTTTCAATTAAAATTGATAATCACACCCAACATCAAATGCATGTTCTTATAAAATATAGAAAAATTGCAAATGAAGAAAATAATGCTTTCGGACTTTTAGATACTACATTAACCCTGGCTAAAATTCAAATACAAAATGTTTGATCGGCAATTCAACACTTTGAAATAACTCTGCCCTGTGTGCTGCTACTTAATTAAATTTGGAACTATTGGAAAATGGCAGCATTTAACATGAGGGTCAGAAACTTGGCATATATTTCTACTAGCATAAGAAGAAATCACGTGCAAAACAATCCCATTGGCCTGGTATTTTGCTCTATTTCTATTTTGGGGAATGGTTACTTTCCTTTTCAGAGTCTCTGTAAAAACTTAATGTTACTCTTACCTTAAATTGCCACAGCAATGGCTGGCTGCCAACTCCACCATGGATTTTAGGAAGGTGACACAGATAAGGGATTTATCAGGAAGCTCTAGGGGCCAGATCTCACTTCAGGATCTTTTCACAAGTTGATGAATGTGCTCTGCAAACTAACTTGATAGATGACAGATGTATTTTTCAGGACTCCACAGACTTACTAATGAGTTCCAGCCAAGGAACATTAGCAATGATTTCCCTGCATACAATTCAACTGTGATTTTAAGACTATCAGGAATGTCTTTCAACGAGAGGGCCTTTAGTGCACCTAGAACGGTGTAGCTCGGTTTTACAATAATACCATCTACAAATTTGCCGACGATACTACAGTAGTGGGTTGTATAAAGGAAGGGGATGAGTCAGCGTACAGGATGGAGATTGAAAACTTGACTGAATGGGGCACTAACAACAATATTGCACTTAATGCCATCAAAATTAATGAGCGGATTGTTGCCTTCAGGAAAGGAAAGCCAGAGGTATATGATCCAGTGATCAGAAGTGACAGGGTGAGCAGCCTTACATTCTTGGATGTCACTATCTTGGATGATCTTTCCTGGGCCCAATGCACCAAAGGCATTGTGAAGAAAGCACGTCAGTGCTTCTACTTCCTCAGGAGTTTGCGGAGGTTTGTTATGACAGAAGAAACCCTGGAAAGTGTGCTGACTGGCTGCATCACAGTCTAGTATGAGAACCTCAATTCCCTTGAGCATAAAGCACTCCAAAAGGTAGTGGACACAGGCAAAACCCTCCCCACTATTGAGTACATCTACTGAGAATGTTGTCATCAAAGGGCAGGAGCAAATATCAAAGACCCACACCACCCAGCACATGCTCTGTTTTCACTGCTGCCATCAGGAGAGGTATGTGTGCCACAAGACTCACACCACCAGCTTGAGGAACAGCTCCACCAGACTCCTCAACGACAAGCTCAGAAACTCATTGAAGGACTCTTGTGCACTTTATTAATTTTCTTTTGTTCATTCTGTATTGCAGAGTCAGTTTGTTTACATTCATTTTCTGTTTACAGTTCTTTTATGAGTGTACATGTTTATGCTGTGTACAGTTTTTTTTTGCACTACCAATTCGTGGTAATTCTGCCACACCTGCAGGGAAAAGGAATCTCAGGATTGTATGTGATATCATGTATGTTCTCTGACAATAAATCGGAATATAGAAATTGAAAACCAGTTTGTTCTCCTAATCTTCATAACCAGCCATCATCTTCATGTTTTAATACATGATCACACCTTATTAATGCTTGCCACCTTGAGTAATCAAAATGTTCATTTGCCTTGGTGGTTTGTGAGAGAATAAGTTTCAAAGTTTGCATTAGGCTGGGAGGTATGTAATCTGATTCATTTTCCTACAGGCCAGGCAGAGTAACTAATTAACCATTATTTACAAAGACACAATCAGGAATCTAGGTTAGAGGATAACATCATCAATCCTACTCTTCAAAAGTGGTTTGGAGTGCAAACCTATTTCATGTTGTACCACAGCATTGCAGCCTTATCTTTGACTGACACCTACTTCACAGTAAGTATACGCAGCCAATCAGAATTTACTCCTGTGGCCCTTAGCATTAGATGACCAAGGATTATGGGTTATCATTCACTGGGTCAAATTCTTGCTGACAGGAGAATATCAGTAACTGGATGCCATTCTATACTAAATCTGTTTTGCTTCATAACAATTGCATAACTGGATGGGTAGGGGTTAACTTTGAATGGGTGCGGACTCGAAAGGCCAACATGGCCTGTTTCCGCTCCGTAAATGGTTATATGGGGAAACACCATTTCTCTTACAAACCAAAATTTTCAAGCCTTTTAGAACAAAAATGGATCACCGTGGAAGGGTTATGAATTGTGTACATGAACATGCGGCAGGTCTAACCATATCTATTTTCAATGTAGAATTTAACAGCACAGAAGCTTCGCTGTCCAAAGCACAATCTGCTGGAGGAAGTCAGTGGGAGAAAAAGAATGGTCAAAACTGTGGGCCAGACTTTTCATCAGGACACAATGACCATTTTTTTCCTCTCATTGATGCTGCTTGACCCATGGAGATTCTCCAGCAGATTGTGTTTAGCTTCAGATTCCAGCATTTGCAGTTTCCTGTGGGTCTCCAGTTTTAGCATTCTGCTATGACCAAAGTGGCATCTTCAACAAATTGGTCACTTTCCCCAGGGACTGCACCACCTCTTCATTGCATTTTGCCACGACTTCTATCAACCATGTTTGTTCCATTTCCCCTCCTCCAAGAGTAGCATTCCCTTTGTCATCACCTTGCTCATCTATTGTAATTTTCACTACTTGCAATGTGATGCCTTCACCAGATAGATCTTCCTTCCCGTTTCAGAATTTTGAAGGATATATTCCATTCCTTGTCTCCATGGTTTACTCATCCATCCCTACCAATGTTTACTCTTCTTCTCATGGGACTTTTCCATGCAGCTGTAATAGACAAAACACTTGCCTTTCTAATTCTTACATAACCACCATCCAAAGAAACAAACATTTTTTTCCCCACATGAAGAAGTGATTCACTTCAACTCATTTTGTGAGCAATAACTGCAGCTGACCAAGTATCTTCTCTACCTTGGAAAAAGCTAATGCCAATTGGGTGATCACTTTGCAGAATTTGCCCATCCAGTGTGCAAGGACAACCCTGATCTTTTGATTCTTGTCACTTTAATTTTCCAGCCCATTTCCATACTGACATTTCAGTATTTGGTCTCCTATATTGTTCCTTCAAAGCTAAGCACAAGATCAAGACAGTACTTCACCTAATCTGGTACATTCCAGCCCTCAGAACCACCCTCTTCTATCACAGTTTCCAAACTTGTACTGCCTGCTTCAGTTTAAAGTTCTCCAAGCTTGAACCTCTCACTTTTATCTTAATCATCTCTAATTGCCATCAGGTGATTGACACCTGGACTTCTCCCTCCTCACTCACCCACTCTAATCTCAGACTCCCAAACACACTACTTGCCACTCACTGCGTCAGCCCCATCTTTACCATTCAAGCTGCAGACAAGAGAGGTGCAGGGTGACTTGGAAAACTAACCTTGTGGAAGCCGGATGGTAGCTCTCAGCACTTCCTCTATCTACCCAGAGACCTGGAGCCCACCAGCCCATCAGGATATTCCATACTAGCATACACAGAATCACTTCAGGTGAGCTCCCTGCCATCAACTCCAACTTGATAGCTCCCTAGCCACGTAATGACCACTTCTATTTTAAGCATCCCTCCCTCAGGACTCTCTATCAAATTCCACAATTTCAGATAAGCAGCTTTTCCAGTTTGTTTCAGTTCTGATAAAGGATAATCAATCCGTAATGTTAACCCCATTTCTTCTTTCTCCATGGATGCTCTGTGAACTGCAAAATAGTTGAAGCATGATCTTTTATTTCATATTTCTCAAAATTTGCAGTGTTTTGTATCTAATAGTTCCATGATCACAACCCCCTTGCCCCCAGTTCTCATCCCTTTCTTTCTGCTTATATTTTCACCAGGCAGATTAACTACAATTGACAAGCCTTCAAAATTCTTAGCTGACACTAGCACCATTGTATCATACAGTTGCTCACCAACCGTCACAGAAGTTCTCTTGATTCTCTCCACCCTTCCATTTCTTCACAATTTATTACCTGGTTGAAAACCAACATTTCCTCATTTGGATGAAATGCTTGTCCCTCCATAGATCTGACCTGACCGGTTGAATATCTCCACCATATTCTGCTTTTACATCTCTTTTTCTACTTTCTGCAAATAATTAAATGTCCTCATTCATTGCCATGTTCATACAACTGTATTCCGTTTGTATTTCAAACTCTTAGCCTTGTTCCTAGGTGCACAGAAAAGACCTAATAATAGACATAAATAGATTCTGTGCCACTATTTATCGTTAACAATCTCATATTTTTGTCTGGTACTTGCTTACATTTTCACTTTATTTATCATTATAATTCCACCAATTCCTCATTTTCCAGGTAAACACAATTCTATTACCTTGTAAGCAGAAATAGTATTTTCAAGTACGGTAAAACAAATTAAAACCATTTGAATTTCTCAGAAATTCAACCACCAGATTCAATTCCTCAAAGATGAAAAGATGCTTTGCTATATTGAACTCTTTGAGCTATGCTGCCATAGATCTTTTACTTCCCCAGTTTGGAATAAAGGCCAGGGAGTGCCACATGATTGCATTTAATAAACAAACACAAATTAGACTGTCTAGAAGCTGGCCTAAGTTGGTTAGACTCGTGGACCAATAGGCAAGCCGCCAGCCATAATAGGAGATCATTTCCTTAATTACTGTGTTAATTGATAGAAAACAAAGAGAGTCAGATTAGTTGCACACATTTAAATGATCATTTCTCAGTCAATCCAGCTTTAATAGCTGAGCAAATTTGATACTTGTTGTGTAATTGATAACTGTGGCTGTTGTGTAATAGTCCATACTGACAACTGATTGTTGTTGGCAACGAGAAGCCAAATGACATTTATTACAAAGGAGTAACTCAAAAGTCATCCATTCAATATGTGCTGATTAAAAATGCTCACTTTGCCCTGGTAAATCCACTACCCGTAAAGGAGTATACTTGCACATTGCTGAGAACACAGTTGACTCTTTCATGAACTGCAGGCTGGAGTTGAACCATTAGTATACAAAAATTGTTGCCTCAAATTTTATAGCCATTTGCACAGTTAATTAATTGCAGCTCAGTAAGCCAACAGATGTCTTGTTCATGCACTATTCCAAAAGATACTCTGTTGTGCACAAGACCTTGTTACTGAGCTGGCCTTCACTCAGGACATTAACAGAGATCGTGGGATTATGGAACAAAGATTTCAACATGGTGTGTAGCTGGAGCAACATTCTTGAATTAAAATTAAGCCATGTTATGGCTTTCAAAGTTATGTCCATTATTTACTTGTATCAAGGTGAGTTTGTGACTATATAAAATTTTTACATGATCTTATTTTTGCACTCATAGACAGGAGAAAGTTTAATTTGTCACATGTGCATCAAGTGGCCACATTATTGCCCATATACAGCTGGGATGAATGGTGACAACTTTCTTACAGCCCATTGTGTTAGGACAGAGTACCACTTAAATGGAATTAGATGATGAATATAAATGATGTGATGGTTAGCTTTTGACAAAAGATCTCCAGGTCAATGGTGCAGCTTCCAAAATTCATATACAGTCAAATCTCCGGAATTCAAACAAACGGCAACCCAACCAACCGGCAAAAAAATTGAGGAAATCTATAAATAAATAAAAATTAAAATAATTAAGAATGAATAAAAATTTAAATAAATGTTTAAATTTGTAAATGTTCTCCGAAGCAACACACAGCCCCTTGATGAAGATGGGAGCAAGTTTTCAGCCAGTGGAATGCCCTGCTCCTGCCCTGACCAAAACAGCTCTTTGAATAAAGTTTCACTCAAGTTGTGTTTGAATAAAATGGTGGCACCCAGGATGAAGAGCTGGGGTGTCCCAAATGGTCTTCCTATCCCTGACTAGTAAGAGTCTTTATTAGTATTAAATGTATTAGTAAGATTTTATCTGGTGGCATGGTATATTGCAGAAGTTAGCGCAACACTTTTACAGCGTCAGTGACTGGGATCAAATTTAAATTCTGTAAGTTTCAGGAGTTACCGTATTTGATGGCATGCAATACCCACTTTTATCCCCCCCCCCCCCCCCCCAAAAAGAGCTCAAAAATACTCCCTGGTCTGATGTGCGAAGTTGAAATTGGGCAGGTTGCCGGCTACTCACCCAGCTTCAAGAAGCCCATGGAGGTGCTACAGCTGTCAATGAAGTGGACCCACAGCTTTACAGGCCACCTTTCCTTGGATGGCCTGTGCTTTCCGGAGCTGCCGCAGCTACTCACTTCCCCCGGTGAGAAGGACGACCACTGCAGACCCTACCAGCAGCACAGGAGGTGCAGGAGGAACCCCATTTGCCAACTTACCTGTAAATTTACTAAAAAAAAATTCTTAATATTCCCTGCTGAAATGGTGGTGGGGGTTCTTGTATGCCATCAAACATGGTACCCGATTAAAGTGAACTTTACAAAATTAAGGACTAAAATACTGATTTTTTTTCAAATTACTTTACATTTTGCACTGTCTTTTAGTCTTTTAAACTGTTTATTTGTAATGTAGGTGTATTAGCAAGAGTGAGTCTCAGTCAACTGGAAAATTTGCATATCCGACGTCCACGATCTTCACAGGTGCTAGATAACGGGGATTTTTATTGTATTATAATTATTTAATTGACTATTTTATTCATTCAGTTAACTCAACACTAGGTGGCTTCCTGAAGTTCTTCCAACTCTAGGTGGCTTCCTAAAGTTCTTTTCAGTTATTGAAAATCAGAAAATATTATAAATGATGGACCGGGGACTCAAATTAATACAGGTTCATTTTTGAGATAACTCCCATTTTCAACATTATTAATCAAATGTCAGTAGATTCTAGAAGTAGGAGTAGGTTTTTAGGGTTGCCTAAATGCACCTGTTCATGAATAGTTATAAATTTAGTGATTGAGCAGAGATAAAAGTGAAAACAATTCACTTCCAAAATGATGCCAAAAGATGTTCAGTGTATCTTTGATATAACTTGTTCAAAATTGTTCTATATATGTACAAGGCTTGGAAGTAGAACTGGCCTTGCTCACTGAAGCTCTTGTGTTGGTAGATGGCAAACTACAGGGCAATCTGAAGCATCCATCACCTGAAAGCCAAGTTCTTCCCACTCTATTTATTTATTTATTTTCCCCTTAAGGCTAATGTTCTTGTGGCCTTTGATCACCAGTTTCACTATCCCACGCTTCCTCATAACTTTTGATCATCTCTTATGCTCTTCTCCATTCCTGGCTTGTGGTCATCACCACTCTGTTGAACTCGAGCTAGTCGTGGGTCTGTAGTTGATTTTATGGTACCACATGGCTTCGCATAGTAGCTGGTGGCAGTATGAAGGTAGAACATTATAGACTGAGTCATGGCAAGATCAGTGTCGGTCACAATCATAACTAAGAGATGTACCTGGCTTATCCTCTATCTGATTTGACCCCAACACTCATTCTTGACCTATGTTCTCTCCACTTTCCCCAAGTCTGTCTCTCCGGCCCTCAGTCCTTCCCAATCCCTTCCTTCCTATCCATAGAACAACTGGGTTTCTTCATTAGCTCAACATGAGGGAACTAGCAGATGAAATACCTCTGAACTCAAAGCCCATTCTGCTGTGTAATCACTTTATGACTCTAGCCGCTAGTTTAAGATTCATCTGAAAAATTACCAGTTTCTTTATCTTGCCTTTATATGTGATTCTGCCTATTATTAGCAAAGCATTTGCATTTACTCCCCTCCTTTAAATGCTATCATCATTTACCCTGTATTAGAACATAGAACAAAACAGCACAGTACAGGCTCTTCAGCCCTCAATGCTGTGCCGACCTACATATTCTTAACAAAAACTCTATAAACCCTCCCTTCCTTGTAACCCTTTCATCCATTGGCCAGTCAAGGGGACTCTTCAAAGCCCCTAACATTGCAGCCACCACTATCACCCCTGACAAGGCATTCCAGGCACTCACAACTCTGTGTATTTTTTTTAAAAAAAGTACCCCATAAATGTTCCTCCTTTCACTTTGTACAGATATTCTCTGGTGTTTGCTACTCCCACCCTGGGATAAAAGTACTGGCTGTCTACCTTATCTATTTCTCAGAATTTTGTTGACCTCTATTAAGTCATCTCTCGCCCTTCAAAAGCCCCAGCTCTGCTAACCTTGCCTCATAAGACTTATTTTACAATCCAGGCAGCATCCTGGTAAATCTCCTCTGCACCTTCTTCTGAGCTTCCACATCCTTCCAGAACTGAACACAATACTCTAAGTGTGATCTCACCTGAGATTTGTAGAGCTACAGCGTGACCTCTCGACTCTTCAACTCAATCCCCCGATTAGTAAAGCCAGACATCATGTAGGCCTTCTTAACTATCCTATCAATCTGTGTGGCAACCTTAGCCCCTTTTACACAGCCACTAAAAGATAAGAATTAACTGCCTTTTAACTGCTTCACCTATTTGTATAAATACAATGAAGGTGGGATGGGGGGTTATTTTCACCCCATGTCTGATCTACCAGGGAAGGTAGTATCAGAGCCAATGCATTTTGCAACACTGTGTCTAAAAGGGTTCCCACAGGATGTCATCGCCGTATATCACACAAGATGTCTCCTTTTGCTCTGGGATGCCGGCTTGCTTATGTGAAAGGTCGCACTGACCTGGCATTTCTTGGTTCAGTATGCATGATTCGAGCTGCCTTGAAAGACGGTTAATTCATATGTCAATTAAGTGGGTTTTCAGTGTAAAAAGGCCTCTTGAGAGATGTATGTATGGATTTGAACCCCATGTTCCCTCTGAATTGCCTCGTATCATTGCTTCTCTTGGATAATTTTACTGTAGTAATATGAAGGTGTAATTGAATAATGAATAGAAGCATGTGTTTTTTTTCTAATGTGTAGGATATGTACAAACCTGGCCTGGGGAGAAAATTGAACAATGTGGTTGTTCTGTCCATCAAAGATGATCAACTAAATAATCAGGATTTCCATTAGTTCCATTCCACGTGGAAGCATCTCCATAGTAATTCTCAAATCTCACTGATCTTTCAATGCAATGCCAGAAAAAAGATTTTTTTCACGTGTTCCCTCATTACTCTTTTACTTTTGATTCTGATGCTGATCTGGCTATTACTGAATCCATAATACTCTGCTTCCTAACCAGAGCCACAGCTGCAGGGCTGCACCTCATGGTACCATGACATCATTGGGAGTGTAACAAGCCTGATGTCTGCAACTGCAGAACCTCACAACAGATGTCCTCGTACGTATGCCAGATAAGGTTCTAATCCATGATCGACAAGGGATGATGCTCAGAAAAGTGATTTAAATCATGTGTCCTGGGTTAACTTGTACCTTTCACTTTGTTCGTTTTAGATTGGTCACAGTGTTTGAGCTACTGAAAGAAAATAGACACACACACAGAGAGCAGTTCAGTGTATACAAATGTTTATTACAAATTCAAAAGCTGATTCCAAACTACAATATGCAAGCCCTTCCCAATTATACTTATCAACGCCTGGACTGGTCCCAACTGCCGAAGCGAGGCAACGACCGCACACTTGTAGTTGGTTGTCGGGGCGCCGGTAGCAGCTTCTTCACCTCCCCTGACCGGGACGTTGGCTGGACTCTAGAAGTTCTCCTTCTTGCTGAGAGATGTTGCCACCTCTCGGAGAGTCTCAAACTTCAGCACCGGGACCATGGCTTATATTACCCAAAAACTGCTTACCCGATCACCTATTCCCAGCACAGTAAGAAAGATAAGCGAGCAAGCTAGCATGCTAGGCTTCTATCGAATAAAGTAATTTTCAGCTTATCACTTTGAATACAATGGTTTATCTGTGACCAAAACAAGAAGGAAGATTAAATGTTCTTGGTACACAGATGTCCTTTCGTCAGATAACTCCATCTCTGGCCCCTCGGTGGAATTTAGCTTATGTCTGCTGATTCTAAAAAAACAAGCAGGTTCTCAGCCTTGCAGAAACAAACGCTGCAAAAGTAAAAAAACACGGTTTAAGTCTTCCATGTTCTCCAACTAGTCAGATGGAAGGAGACGACATCTTGATAGCAGCCGTTTGTGAAAATTAAGAAAGTATTACAGCAATTAAATTTCTTAATTTTATAAAACCAGGTGACTGGGTCCTTGGAAGATATGATTTAACAAAATTAGATTGGAAGCTGGTTATCAGAAGACAAGTGAGTATCAGAGAGTAGGAGGAATCCAAAGAGGAGAGAGTGAATGGATCCCATCAGCGAAAAGGGAGATCTTCAAACTTAGCCCCAAGGGATGTAAAAGAACATGCAGAAGGATATGACCAGAATGAAGTTTACAGCACAACCATGTGACCTAAAGAAAATTGAGGAATGGAGAGATTTCACGAGTGAAATAAAAAGGGAAGTTAGGAACAGAGAGAGAATGTGATACTAGGTTAAATGCTAATACATTGAATGGAATGAGGATAACAAAGGACCCAATGGATACTATGAGTGAACATTGTTATGGCGGAAGATTTGAATAGTTATAAATAAACACTATGCATCTTTCTTTTGGAAATGGTGGGAGATACAGACTTTGAGATTAAGGAGGAACAAAGTGAATTGTATTTAATAAACACAGTGAAACAGAAAACATAAAGCATATAATCCTTAAGAATGAATTAATCAGATAAAATGCATCCCAGTGGAGGAATTCAGCAGGTCACACACACTCCAATTAAAAAGCACTTAATATTTCAGGCCTGAGCCCTTCAGGTGTGTCAAAATTAGGTAGGCCCATGAATAAAAATAGGGGGAAGGTGCAATGGGGTGGAAGACGGGCTAACAGGCCAGAGGTAATAGGTGGGTAAAGGTGGGTGGGTAGAAGAGAAAGAAGCTGAGAGGGGGAGAGGGCATAGGGCTAAGAAAGAGACAGGATGAGGGAAAGAGATGTAATGATAGACTGCTAATGGTACTCCTGACCATGAGAGGGAGTTGGAGACTGGTTTGTGGCAGCTTGGGATGGATGCCTCCACATGGTCTTGAGTCTATAGCTAATAAAGTATAGTTGTTTAAAAAGAACCAGTTTGTTTATTACAGTAAAAGAAATATCACATGGCACCAGGAGTGGAAGAAACATCAGGAGTGAGCAGAGTGAGAATCAGTCGATAGTAGCAGAGAAATGGGAAGTGTGAAGTCTCCTGATGTTGTAAATTGGACTGGAAATGTGGACTTCGAGGGGAGACGGTTCAAACAAAGATTCATGCTGTACCTGCAAGCCATTGGACTCTATAGCAAATCTGTTGCACAGAAGATTGCTCTGCTACTTACTGTAGCAGAACTTCAAGAACTAGAGGTTTTCAATACATTTGTTTTTGCTGAAGTAGAAGACCAGGGCAAGTTTGACAAGGTAATTGAGATGTTTAATGAAAACTGTTCACCAAAGGAAAATGAAATATTTGAGAGGTACATGTTTCACTCACACATGCAGCTGCAGGAAGAGAGTTTTAATATCTTTTAAAAACAGACTTGAAATTAAAATAAAGAACATGCAATTTTGGATCAGAGGATTATTGATTAAAAAAAATGAGAGAGAAGTTGCTGCAAGATACATAACTTACCTTAGCTGGAGCTGTGAAGATATGCCATGCCAGTGAATTAGCTCTGCAACTCGTGAAAAAAATTGGTGAGAGTGCAAAAGCCAGTGAAAATGAGGGCAAAGCCGTAGCCACAGTGTGTGTCTACACATATAAACAAAAAATTAGATATAAGAAACAACAAAAAGATGGAGAGACATTTGAGTGCAAACGGCGCGGCACTCAACATGGACCAAAACTGACATACCAGCAGAACCATGGCAGAAAGTTGGGACTGATCTGTTCCACGTGGGGGAAAAGAATTACTTGCTGGTTATTGATTAGCTGTTGAACTATCTGGAGATTGCATTGTTTTCTAATATGTCTGCTGCTTGTGTGACCAAATATATAAAGTCAATCTTTGCAAAACACAGAATTCCTCAAATTGTCTATAGTGAAAATTGACCATCCTACAGCTATAGAGAATTCCAGAACTTTTTAGAAGAGTATAATTTTTGACATGTGACTTCAGGTTCTCTGCATCCACAGTCAAACGGTAAAGCAGAGAAAGGAATTCCCATAGTTAACTAGTTGGTACCACCTAAAATGACAGAAGGAGAAGAAGACGAAATGAACTGACCCAGTATGTAAAAGTAGAAGACACAAATTTCTTGTTTATTTCCATTGTGTGATAACATTGTTTAATGGGTTTAATGTATCATATAGGTTGAACGTTGAGTGGGTGGGGAGGGGAGGGGGGTGGTGAAGGAGGGAGGGAAGGGAGGGGGGAAAAAGGGGAGAAAATTACACTGTGTATATTCAAGAGGGAAATGTTTGTGTGTATTTTGGTTAGTATGGTTCATAGTGTGAAAAATAAAATTTAAAAAAAAGCATTAGACAGTGGCTCGGATCCTTATCTATCTCTATTAAGTAACAGAGCTTCACCACTTGAACATGGCACATCACCCATTGAGCTTCTGATGGGATGTAGACTATGAACCACACTTCTCTACAGACCAAAACAAGAACAGATGTTGAAGATGTTGAACGGAAACAAAACGTCTGCAATGTAGACAAAACACAAACTATGACAAGTCAGCAAGAAGTTTTGAGCCACTGACACAACATGACACAGTGAGACTGAGATTCCAACACTTGGCCTAAAAAAGGGTCCTGTTCTGGAGGAAGTAAATCCAAGATCCTACACTGTCAGAGCAGAGGACGGTCGACTACTGAGAAGGATGCAGAAGATCTTGCCTGCACAGCAACAGAGAAAACACCACCAGTGGTGGACCAGCAGAGCCAATGCAAGCATCTGTGTTAAGAAGATCCACACATGTTATCAAGGCACCTGACAGGTTGAATCTCTAAAAGAAAAAGAGCTACACATTTAAAAAGTTTGTGCTACCGATGTTTGTGTCGAACTTTAAATTGAAATGAATACTGTATTAGTGTGTCATGTTGTTAGATTAAACATCTCAAGGAAAGGGGATGTAATGAGAGAGTGCTAGTGACACTCCTGTCCACTAAAGGGAGGTGGAGACTAGTTTGTGAGTGCCTGGTTAGATTCCAGATGGATGCTGTCACACTGTCTTGAGTCTATAGATAATGAAGTGTAGTTGTTTTAAAAGAATACAAGTTTCTTTATTACAATAAAAGAAGCATCACAAGAAAGACTGGAATAGGTGGTTAACTGAAGTTGGAGAGTCATTATTGATGTATTCATTGAAAATAGACGGTCAGGAAGACAGTCAAGAAACATTAAATATATTCTTAACTCAGTGGAAAGCCATGCTAGCAATGTGCAAATAGACAACAGCTAGAGTACAGTACTTAATACTTCTTCTGACCAGAAGACAGGAAAACTGTGATATAACTTGAAGATGAAGAGGATTTTTTGAGGATGTTAGCTGAGTTGGAGATTGCAGTAATGAGCAAAAACTGACTTGGTTGGGATTGTTTTCTTCGGACTAAAGGTCTGAGGGGAGATTTCATTGGGCTGTGAAAAATTATGAGGCACAGATTGGGAACAAGAAGTAGACACTTTTCCCAGAGGGAGGTGGGTTCAATAACTGGAGGACATGGAGTTAAGTTAATTGGTGGAAAGGTTAAAGGAGAACTGTGGGTTCAATTTTTTTAAAATCCGAAGCACTGCTTTTCCAGGCAAATGATTTATAACTGGAGTTCATTTAATAGCAATTTACATTTTGGTATAGTGGTAATTTCAGATTTATTTGTAGATGTAGAGCTATAATGGCCATTTACTTGAAGTCCTTCACTGCAGGAATTGGTTTTCTTCTGGATTAATGAATATATTTTTATAGGGAATAAAGGACTGCAGAATCTGGGTATAGCTTAGTTATGCAGTGATAGGTTCTTGCATTTAATACTTCAAAAATAATGTAAGCTTCTTTTAAGATAAAATCACCAAGTTTACTCTTTTACTTCAATTTCAAATTGGGTGCATGTGTAATCTGGCAAAGAGTTCTCAAGATGGTGTAATGGAAGATTCTAACCTGCTTTTTTAATTTGCAGCTCTTGGTTTTGCACGGCCGAGAACCTGTTTTTTTAATTTGCAGCTCTGGGTTCTGCAAGGCTGAGAACCTGCTTGTTTTTAGAATCAGCAGACATAAGCTAAATTCCACCGATGGGCCAGAGATGCTGTTATCTGAAGAAAGGACATCTGTGTACCAAGAACATTTAATCTTCCTGCTTGTTTTGGTCACAGACTGTCAGAGGCCTAGCCTTGATGCAAAATAAACCATTGTATTCAAAGTGATAAGCTGAAAATTATGTTATTCGTTAGAAGCCTAACATGCTAGCTTGCTCGCTTATCTTTCTTGCTGTGCTGGGAATAGGTGCTTGGGTAAGCAGTTTTTGGGTAATATAAGCCATGGTCCCGCTGCTGAAGTTTGAGACTCTCCGAGAGGTGGCAACATCTCTCAGCAAGAAGAAGAAGAACTTCTGGAGTCCAGCCAACGTCCCGGTCAGGGGAGGTGGAGAAGCTGCTACCAGCGCCCTGACAACCTACTACAAGTGTGCAGTCGTTGCCTCGCTTCGGCAGTTGGGACCAGTCCAAGCGTTGATAAGTATAGTTGGGAAGGGCTTGCATATTGTAGAGTGAAATCAGCTTTTGAATTTGTAATAAACATTTGTATAATCTGAACTGCTCTCGGTGTGTGTGTCTATTTTCTTTCAGTAGCTCCAACATTGTGACCAATCTAAAACGAACAAAGTGAGAGGTACAAGTTTACCCAAGACAGATGGTTGAGGGTGGCACGGTTAGCAAAGTGGGTTAGCGCTTACGATTGGGACTGGGGTTCAAATCCTGCACTGTTTGTAAGGAGTTTGTACATGCCTGTGTGAGTAATCCCTTAGTAACCACAGAGCACTGATGGCATTGGGATTACTTGAAGTGGTATGTGAGTGGAAAGAAAAAGATTGAGAACCACTGGGCTAGAAGAAAAAAAATCATATCTAAAACCTGCCCTGATCTGTGCCTACTTGCTGATTCCTTTTTGTTGCTTGAATATTTGTGCCTTTCTTTCTTCAACTCCTACTATCCTCTCCTCTTACCTGTTCTCACTGGTCTGTTGACCATAGCCCTTACCACTCTGACTCAGTCCACCCTGACAATGACTGATCCCTTGATTATTTTAGATTATTTTCACATTTTAGTTTGCCCTTCTTTCATGGGAGCCAAGGATTCTAGTCTATATACAGACCACACAGAAGTAGAGAAAGCTTTGTGAAGTAGACATTGGTGCCATTAGCAGTTATGTGCGAGAAAATGTATCGCTGCTGGGTGATGCTAAATATGCCCCGAAGTGGTGACAATGTCTGGAACCTGGAGGAACCTGAATGATTTCAATGGAATTGTTGGGTTGGAGGCTATGAAGTGGAGATCTCCTGATGCATTGAGTGTGGGAGACTATGGCTTGGTGTTTGTTGGTGGGGCCCATGGTCTGGGAGGGGGGGGGTAAAAGGCGGGACTCTAGTATAGTGTTTGGCTTCTGTGTGGTAGAGGTCAGTCTGTCAAACCACAATGTCGGCATACATTCCTATGGGTTTGACAAGATTGGGCTGGTGCCAAGAGACTGGGGTGCTGCACATTCCAAGGGGAAGTTAGAGTAGGTAAAGGGAGCAGAGAATACATGGTGGACGATGTCATGTTGGTGATTGGAAATGAAAAGGTCAAGAGAAAGGAAAGGGGTCAAATTGGGTATCCAAAAGGAACAGGAGTATGTAGATGTGAAAAAAGGGTCATTGGTTGTTGGGTGGGGGGGGGGGGGATTCCTTGAAAAAGAATTAGGTGCAGAAGCTCAATATCAAGACCCCCATGGTCTCTCTGATTTTACCCTATCAGAGACCTCCCCTTCCCTTCTTCCTGCAGCTTCATCCTCCTTTTGTTCTGACAAAGGCTCTCTGCCACAAAAAGTCAACTCTGTTTCTCTTCCCACAGAAGTGTCCTGACTTGATGAATATTTCCAAGATTTTCTGCTCTTGGTTTAGATTTACAGGTAAGACAGAGTGGTTGCAGTTATGGAAAATGTTGTTTGTGCATTTGATTGAAATTGGTGGGGGCCCATGTCGGAGAAGGGGGCCCATGTCGGAGAAGGGGGCCCATGTCGGAGAAGGGGGCCCATGTCGGAGAAGGGGGCCCATGTCGGAGAAGGGGGCCCATGTCGGAGAAGGGGGCCCATGTCGGAGAAGGGGGCCCATGTCGGAGAAGGGGGCCCATGTCGGAGAAGGGGGCCCATGTCGGAGAAGGGGGCTCATGTCGGAGAAGGGAAGAAGTTCAACAGAACTTTTTATGTGTCTCAGCCACATACAGCAGCCAGCAATACCATAAATAGCAAAGTACAATAAAACCCCTGGTATCCAGCACCTATGATTGGTAGATCCCAGATAAGAGAATTTTCCGATTACCTGGGGTTACGTGTTGCATGATTGGCAAACTAATAGCAAGGTGTGCCATTTAAAAACTCTATTTTTCATCTATTTATTTTCTGTGTTTTTTTTTGCCATTTGCTCGAGACTGCCGGTTGCTTGAATTATAGATAATAGGGGTTTTACTGTATCTTCAATGTTTTGGGTTTATTTCTATTCCTATTGGACTTTCATTCTGTAGTAGACCAATGAAATGTGCAGATAATTGGAACTGAAAGAGATTATTTACTTGTGAGTGACAATGTTAGATAAACAGGTAAATATGCAGGGAATGGAGGGTAATATGCAGGCAGAAGAGAGAGTTTAATTTGGCATTGTGTTTGATGCCGACATTGTGGTCCACAAACCCTGTTACTGTACTGTTCTGATGTAATTTAATGTGCACATACATCAGATTAAAATTTGGATTTATCATTAAAAATATTTTACATTTGTTCTTGTATGCAACATAGCTTTCTATTGTAGCAAGAAATAATGAAACAGTTGGAGTCGTTTATTCGCAGGATGCTTGAGCGTTTATTGTGTCATCACAGGTGATTACATCTATGCTGTGAAACAAGGTGGTCAAGGTAATCTTGATCAAAAATATTCATGCAATGATCTTGCACTGATGGGTTACAGAGTTAAAGGTAAACAGATTTGTTATCTGGAATTTAGTAGGATGTGTCCCTTTTTTTGTGAGACTTGTGAAACACCTGAAATGAAATAATGAATCAGTAAGGGAATATATGTATCTGATTAGAGGCCATTGAAGGCCATCAGCTTTCCTCAACTATTTGTAGAGGGGGTCAGAATTGAAAGGATGAAGAAATATTATTGCTCCGAAATTGAGTTTCATCCTTTGTTGATGTGTAAGTAGTGGCTTGGTATTATACCCATTCAGACCCCTTCCCACAACATTATGAAATTGGCCAACAATGCTTTGGGTAATTTGCAATTTGAATCATGTGCTATAATGAGACCTGGCAGGATCTCCATAAAGTGTTCCCAGCTGCTGAGCTTTGCTTCACATCACTGGGCTTGGAATCAGACTGTAAGGACATTCTCCAATAGATGCAAAGAAGAATGCCATTGATGGAGGGGAAAACATGGGGAAGGGGGAGTATGTGATGTTCTACATATATAGGTAGCCCAATGTGAATTCTGCTTCAAGTACCAAGATGAAAGTGTCTCCCTCTTCCCCCCTCTTAACTTCAAACTGTGTTGTGCTGAACAATAAGGTAGCAATTACAAGACATGGCCCCAATGGAAATCATGTAAAAAGACCACACTCCATAATGAGGCTTCAAATACCTGAGGCTTGAAAACTAAAGCTTGCAAGTGCAGTGTGTGAGCCATTGATGTGAAAATAGAACCAGGGCAAGAAACAAAAGTTGCAGAATTCGGACAAACTGTTGCTTTTAAAAATTTCCATTAATGTTGGTTGTAAAACAAAAGTAGGAGGAAAATTGAATGAAGGGAATGAAATTAGGTCTCGATTGTTTTGGACAACAGGATCACACGTGTGGGTAGAACTGCATTATTCAACAAAAAAACGCTTCAATCTCTGTTTGTTGGCCCAGTATTGAGGATTGGATGAACACGTTATATTATTAGTCTTGGGAAAAATAGAGAAATTGCTGTTTCAGACTGAAAAAGTCTTTGGAAACCTGGACAATAGCAATGATAGATTTTTATCTTAATCTTATTTTTTTTTCTCTCTTATCTGATGTGGAGGAGGGTGTCCCATTTCTTGAAAGAAAGACTTTCTCATTCATTTCCAGTTTCTCTTTATATACTGAAATTGCGAAGCAGAATTATTTTTGTTTCATCTCCCCCGGGTGTCCATGTCCTACTTTTGGTATTGGTTCACTTAACTATTTTTTATTGTGTTGGATAGATGCACTTCAACACGAGATGCATAGACCAATAATAATGAATAAAGCATCATCACTTCCCAAATGGCTTTGAGGAGATATATATTTCCCAAGCAACTATTAACAATTTTAAACAATTTAACTTTTCTTTAAAAGTAAAAACAGTGGAAGGTAAGTTAATTTCATAAAAGCTATATGTTAGATGAGTCTAGTGCTATTGTGCACAGAATTGATGGAGAAACAGAGCAGGTTTTGCAGCGTCCATAGGAGGTAAAGATAGATAACCAGTGTTTCAGTCAGAGCCCCTCTTCAAGGTACAGGTAATCCCTGAATTACAATGGGGGTGTGTTCCGGCACTCATATCATAAGTTTTAAAAAATCGCAACTCGAAAAAAAATATAGCACTTACCATTTTTATAATTAAATATTGAATACAGCGACTGCAGACGTGGTTGAGCCAGCATCGTTGTGCACTGCTCTTGCGCAATGCTGCCATTGCCCAGAATCGCGCAAGGAAAGTGTGCCACATATCGCAAGCGGAACTCAAAATTGAAAGTTAGGATTCGAACCATTGTAACTTCAAAAATTCGTAAGTCTGACCATCATAAAGCGGGGACCATCAGTATGAGGAAAATGCAGGCAGGTACCTGAACAAGAAGGTGGGGGTGGAGGGAAGAATGTGCTGGGGGAGGAGCACAGGCCTACAGTAGCTGATGTAGTGTCTGGATAACAATGCAGAGCAATGCTCATTAATTTCCACAGCAAAGCCACAAAAGAAGCAGTACATTGAAGCATACCTGCTGCATTTTTCACATGAGATAGACAGTCATAGACAGCCAGTGCCTTTTTTTCCCAGGGAGGGAGTAGCAAAGACCAGAGAACATCTCGACAAAATGAAGGGTGGAAAGTTTAGAGGACACATCAAGGTGAGGTTTTTTTTTACACAGAGAGTTGTGGGTGCCTGGAATGACTTCAAAGGTTGGTGGCGGAGGCTGAAACACTGGAGGCATTTAAGAGACTCTTAGACAGGCACATGGATGAAAGAAAAATAGACGGATATGAGGTTGGAAGGGCTTAGTTATTAAATTTTTTTGTTAGGAATAGGTCAGCACAACATTGAGGGTTGAAGGGCCTGCACTGTGCTATTTGGTCCATTTTCTTTGAGAACCATGAGAAATATAAAGCTGATTTGTGATTGGGTCAAACTGGGTTAGATGAGTCAAATTTCTCAATAGATATTATTCAGCTGGAAATGATTACAATTATGTTCATTAATGTCCAACTGCCCTTGAGAATTTGAAGTACAGTTTAGTGATCTGATAGTGCGTGGAATATAATTACTCAATCTTCTCCCAAATCTGATCAACCATTCTGTTCAGTCATTGTTTATCCTGCTTTTCAAAGAATTCAATGATTCCAAACTACAGTTTTCTTTTCTCTTTTACATGCTGCCACAGTGGTGAGTTAATAAATACTGAAGTAATTTGGAATGGCTGCCACTTGAATTATCAAACAAATGTATACCCTGGTGTAAACTATGTTTGTATGTCTTCTAATACAGAAATCAATGTTTTGTGCATTTCAGCGATGTAGGACTGAATTTTTTTTTACATGAGATGCATATGAAAATATAGATACTGACATATGTAGGCAATAAATCATCGAACGGAATTCTCAAACTTACTGGAGATATTCAACTTCTCTTGAACATGCAACCATATTATTTACGTACAGATATTGTTTGTTGGAAGCCTTTAGATTAATTTAAACTGGTAAACCAGGTATAAACCTGACTTCATCCAGCTGTTTTACCTAGAGAAGCAATACAGAAGTGTTCTTGTTTTCATATTCATACTTCCTTATGAGGTAAAAATAGTCCATTCAACCCAACAGATCTATGTTGGGTCTCAGAACATTCTCATTAATAGCATTCTCCCTCTTATTTGCTTGAAACCTTTTTTCTCACACATCGAATGCTCATGAACACCCCTCTGATTTTTTAAAAATCACCCACCTACATTTAGGGCATTTACAGTATGCAATTAACATAGGAATCAGGATTTGGGAGGAGGACTGGGCCGAAGTCACAAAATCCATACGGACAATAGCAGAGATCAGAATTGAACTCTGGACAATGGAGGTGTGAGACAGCTGCACTAAATGCAGTGCCACTGTGACACCAATGAAATCAGCATGTTCTTTTGCCAATAAGATATTCCGTTCGATGATTTATTGCCTACATATGTCAATATCAATAAGTGCCTGTATGATATTTCATTCAGTGATGTAAAAGCTAGTGTTTCCAATGAAATAATCTCAGCACGGTATTATTTTATTCAGCAGTGAGAATTTTAATTCAAGGATAGAGACTTGATCACTTCAGGGACACACCGGCATTTCAGCCTTCTCATTTGAATGTTGAACTTGGAAGGAATAGGCACAGTGAGATTTAATTGAAGAGAAGTTCAAGAGGATTTTGATACAAAATGTTCTGTGATGCCTTATCATCAGGGGAAAATATAGGTACTAGAAGTTTGGAATGGAGTATGTATTTGGTGGCAGTGTGTCGCAGAAAGAAGTGAAGCCTAATCCAAGACTACAGCCAATATTGATGTACAACAAAAGGCCTTCCAGAATCATACATGAGATGTATCCTCTAACGGTTCTGGTATGAAAGTCAAAAGTTTGCAGAAATAAGACATCTGAAAAGAATTCCATTTATATTTGTTCTTCCAAAAATGTCATCTTTATTTGTCCGTAACAACATACTTATTAACTCTGATTTTGGTTAGTTCCCAACAGAAATAAGCATTAGATTTGCAGTCCTAACTATTAACATTTATGACATATGAGTTGTGTTCCCTGGAATACAAACAAGCCATTGAAGATTGTTACGTTCGGGCTAGAACATGAATAGGTGAAAAGTTTAAAAATGTATTAAAATGTATACAATTAAGTGTTTTAAACATTGGGAAATTATTGGTTGGCAGCTTGGCCAGCAATGGACAGAGATAGATGAAATGATATATAGTAATTATGCATTAGGCTTAGAAATAGATGGAAAAAGAGGCGGAGGAGGACAGGAGCATAGAAATGCCATTGGAGAGATTGCATTAGTTGTATATTTAAAATTTTGTTTAATTAATTACTTTTTTTCTGGGGAGGTGATAAACATAAGGGCCATTGAAGCAGAAAATGACTTATTGAAGAATGAATATTGGACAAATTAGCTCACAGCATTGAAGTAAAATAGAGCTCTAGGGAGTTGGTAAAAAGATAGAACTTTCCATTAGAACTTGCAACATCAGAAAAACTGGAGAGAATTCTTCAGATCTTTGACGAGCATTGTGGTACCTTTTTCAAGAGTGTGGTTTGCGTTATCAGAGAACTGTAGCATTCTAGAAGGAGGGCATTCAGCTTATCCTGATTCTATCTGGTTTGGTGCTGTGTTCAAGGTGGAATGAGTATGAGAGAGAAGATCTAATGCAGTATTACAAGTGGTGCCCTCTAATCAATTAAGGTAATAGTCACATCTGCACACATTTACCCATTAAAATCAAGGATGTGCGACATGTTTAGAACTTGACATCAAAGTTGTGATTTTAGTTCTTTCTTTTCCAATCAAAACTATGGTTATCCTTGGCAACAGCAAAATTTGGAGGCTATTCTTGAACTGATAAAGAGTTAGAGTTAGCTACATTGCTGAGTGTGGAGTCATGAGTAGGTCAGTCCATGTGAGCACAACAGATGCCCTTCTCAAAGGGCATTAGTGAACCAAATATCCTGTTATTACATTTTTTATTTAAGTGGTGGAATTGATACTACTTCCAACATCTATCTTAGATTTATTGCTTATAAAGATAATATTCATTGTGCCTTTTGGTTAGTGGAATCCTAATACTAAGTCAGGAAAAAGCAAGTTGGGAGGAATCTTGCAATTACTTTCCCCACGGTTGACAGCAATGAGAATTCACCATATTTACTGCAATCGGACTTGTAGCTCATTGAAAATAACTTGGAAATGAAGTCATGATTTTGAGCAAGAAATGTTTACCTACCATGATTTAATATGTAAGCAAGGATTTTATCTGCTCCAGAGAACTGTCTATTCACCATTTGGCTGATCTTTTCAACTTCTCACCCATCTAGCTGTGGTGTGGAGGAAATGTGACCTCCCTCCCTGTCTGAAATGTGTGTATTGCTGGTGGTCACGTGTCTTCCCTGTCTGAAACTTATTCAGAAATTACATCACCTGGCCGCCCATTTGTGCACACCTTGCCATTGGCTAATTTAAATCATCTTAGGGTCATTATTGGCTAGAAGCACAGATTAGCACTGTATATCACACCAACGCACAACACATTCTTTCTCTTTGCCGCATTGTCCAAGCCCTGGACATCGCTCCATGCCAGATAGCTACTCTGAACATCACTGGAAGTGTCACAGGTAAGGGATGCTCTGCACTGAAGTTGAGCCATAGTATTGTGATAGATCACTGCTTGCAGACAGCCAAGCCCCCACTGGTACAGGGAACTGGGTGTGTGTAAGAGTCCCTGTTTGTAGTGTTGGTACTGAGGTGTGTTACCGTGTTGGGTATAGGTTCACTATTATCAGAGTCCAACCTAGGTCCGAAGTGAATGTCAATATCATTGCTTAAGTGAAATACTAATCGAGTACCATTTAATGTTCTGCCATGTGTTAATTAGATTTACATGTGATTGTGAAGCTTGTGCCCAAACTTGTCTCTCTGTGAACCCACTGAACCTGATACTCTTCCCAACACAACACTAGCGTAGACCAAGGATTGAGAAGCAGTGAATGGAGTAAATGAAATTCACATCAAAGAAGGAGCTTTGATTTTTCCTTTCCCTGGTCACTGACTGCCTCACTGCCTTGAGGAGCTTCCCTCTATTCTTGGCCAGTGCTTGGGAATTTTGGCGGTCGATGATTTGGCAGTGCAGCAAAGTCCAGGTAAGTCATGATTGCTGCTTTGTTGGTGGATTTCCTTCCAACCACCATCATTCTTTAGATCCCAAATTGATTTTTGCTGGACCTCTGCCGTCACCCAGCTATTTTATTCTCCTGTTGAGTTGTTATGGTGTTTTCATTCAAGAACTCCTTGTTTACTGTGTTGCTGTTGTTTTGAGATTAGCAGGTAACTATCACATTTAGGAATTGTGCCCTATGAATAACTATTGAAACTTTATATGTCATCAGCACTACAGAGGAGAGGTTGAACATCTCATGGTGTGAGTGTAACAACCTGAGTCTCAATGTGCACAAGAGAAAGGAGATGATTCTGCACTTCAGGAGGACCAGGAATGACCACTCTCCATTATACATCAACAACTCTGAAATGGAGAGAGTGGAGGGCATCAGGTTTCTTGGTATTCACTCAACTATTGTGGACGCACATCTCATCACTTGTTAGGAAGGTGCAACAGCGACTGCACTTCCTGAGAAGACTCTGAAGCAGGCAAATTTAACAGCCATTATTATATCATCCTTCTATTGAGAGCACCCTGTCTGGTTGCATCACAACGTGATACAGTGCTGCAGAGAAATGGATCGGAGTCAATCCACAGGATCATAAGAGGGGTTGAGAGGATCACTGGAGTCTCCCTTCAGCTTATCGATGTGATCTACCAGGATTGTTGTCTGAAGAGGGCACACAAAATCATTGAGGACCTCTTCCATCCTGCACACAGCATCTTTCAGTTGCTCCCACTGGGAAAGAGATACAGGAGTATCAGAGCCAGCACCAATAGGCTGAGGAACAACTTCTTCCCATGGGCAGTGAGAATGGTGAACGACCAAAGGAACTGCTCTCGCTTACAATACGAGACTCTCATAGGCGTGAAAAATATTTATTTATTTGTATATATGAATACATGTCTTGCATATGTATTGTTTGTCTGTATGTGTGTTATGCCTAGCTGTGCTTTGCATCAATGACCAGGGAATGCTGTTTCATCGGGAGCTGGATGAGTTAAAAGATAAGCTGCAGTATGAGAGAAGTCTAATAGATTTATAAACTCATGGCTCTCCTGATTATACTCATCAAAGCTGTCAAAGTTTTGGATAGGGTGTCTATTTACGGTTGCTAATAAAGACAAAACAAGCAATAAGGAAACCTGAGTTTCAATAGCCCTGAACTTGTCAGATTGGCACATTGAGGGAGCTTTGAGTACTTCAAAATATATGGATAGTATAATCCATGTAGCTAAATTTATGATTGATAAAATATAAATTGAATGAATTCTAAAACAAATATGTATTCCACCTGTTTGCTGTTCTTTTATACATTTACATAAACTATTTTAATTTAACAAAAGCATGTAGAGAGTCATTATTGCATTTCAATGGCAAGTTCAAATAGTTTCTAATAATCCTTCTGATATTGGTCCATATTTATGACTCAACATAGCATGAAATCTAAAGTGGCACGTTATGGTAAGTGGAGTCAGTGCTGATTAAACTTTGCTTTTGCTGTGGCTGAAGTGATTTTATGTCTTTTATTCATTTTATTGTGCTTCAGTGCTACGTTAATGTACATTTCTCGGACTCCCTCTGGGGGAAGTTATTTTTGGACCTGTTCAGCTGAAGACGCTTTGAGGCATAAAAGCCTACTTCTGCTCGTCTAAATGTGTTAGTAGAAGTAAACATTTAAATCACAAAAAAAGTCACAGTTGCTTCTGTTCTCAGCAAACTGTGCAAGAAGAAAATACATGAAAAGTGTACGTCATTGCTCGAGAAGTTTCTCTTCAGTTTTAATGGTACATGATGTTGAAGTGAACTGTGTACAGCAACAAAGATTTGAAGTCAGCACCCAAGTGACATGGAGCCCAAAGCAAATCTATGGCTAACTAGAAGCCACTTTTACCACTGTTTTACCCATTGATTTCAGCAAATAGGGATAAAAGAACCAAGGACTTTAATGGTCTTTTCAGGACAAACTCTTTAAGTGATAGTGTATTTATCAGTTTTGATCTTTCCCTGGAGCTCTCTGTGATGGGATCAGTCCTCCAAAGCATTTTATAGCCATTGACATCATATTGTGCATCACAAATACAATTAGTTAATTTGTGTACAGCAAGCTTCAGCAAATAGCAATATTTTAATGATAATTTTGATATAGGAAGAATAATTTCATATGTCCTTCTTTGACAGAGGCACTTGGAGAACAGTTTAAAGCTCATCCCTGATGATGCAGAACTTTCTCTGCAGAGTTCTGGGATTCTAGCTGGGGAAAAGACATCTTTTGATGTATTCTCGGTCCACAATCAGGTCCGAATCGCAAAGTTAGACAGACAACAGGCATTTTCTTACACATTCACAGTGTTAAATGAACAGTTTGCAGCTTGCAACATTTGCGATGTATATTCACCTAAATTACTTGGGAATTCTTTGGTTTTTCTCATCTAATTCAAGTAAACAATATTAAGCTCAAATTAATTTATGGCCTTAGTTACATAATCACACTGACTGACAATAACTAGATAGGAATTGTACTGCCAGCCACAAATATCGAGTCATGACAAGTCAACTCCACTGCAGGTCTATGTATACATGATTTTTATATTTTTCATTAAAATGAAGATTTGATATGAAAAGAATGTGAGATGGCTTCCTAAAGGGGAGATGTGGTAGTGGATTTTGGCTTCACAATTTAAAGGGAGCAAGAGAATTCATACCCCATTGGGCATCTTATTGGCTCCAGAGAGTCACTATATCAGGTGGTCCAAGGGACCTTGAGAATTGAGAATGTTAGAGTGGTGTGCTGTGAGCATTAGTGCTCAAGACTTGTTTTCTAGCACCCAAGGGAATATTTTGTTCATTAAAGGTAAAAAGGAATCATGCATTTCAGCTCCTCTTCAGATCAATCAGGCAGCAAGAATAAATGGAAGATGCACAGTTTATATTCTGCTTGGGTCTGCCCTAAAACGGAATTTGGTCCATGTCAATGCCACATGAATTGGTTAATCACCTTGGCCGAGTGTGCAGAAAACCACAGGATCCGGAGAAGCCCACAATACTGGTAAGTTCTTTTCAACACAGTTTTCTAGTACGTCTTCACTTAGCATGGATATGAAACCTCAAAATTCAGTCCTCAGCATGAAAGCCGACACGTACACAGTTAATTTGCAGAATTGCTCTGTGACAATGATTTATTGTTGATCTAAATGTAACAATGTCACACAGAGGGTTGTGAGTGGCTTTGCGTTAATAGTGAAGAATGGGAACGTTTATTTCTATCCCTGAATTCTGCCAAAACATTTTGAACAAAATCTGTGCTGCCTTAAATTCAGATCCATTTGACAGTCAAAATTTAGGTTAAACTGCAGATAGACCACAAGGAAAATAATTTAGTATGCTGAGGAAAACATCTTCCAAAGTATTGACACATGGGCCCTAATTATACACCAAAACCAGAGTTCATTGATCTGAGGTAGAAAGATAAGACCATTTATAATGAATTAATTCTGAATGAACTGCTTTGTGTCTCTAAGGATTTTTTTTTTGCTTTGCAACTTATGGAGGTTCCTAATTTTAAGAATAAAAATATGTAGATTAAGCAATTTAGTTTATCCATGTCAGCTATATTGAAGATAAGTTATTTGCTGACAGAAATTACTGCATTTATATTCTAACCACTGTGAGAGAAAAAATGTTATTTAATTTGCTGAAAAGCAACTGAGATGGGGGGTCACATTTTAATGGAGAATATACTTAACACAATTCATTAATTGTAACTGGGAATATAAATTGTAGTGATATTGGTCATATTCATGCTAAACTCTTATCTTAATATTTCTTTCCACAACACAGAACAGCACAGGAACAGGCCCTTCAGCTCACGAGGTATGCCTAAACAGAGGTGTACGATCCAGTGATCATTGGGGGAATCAGAGGTGGAGAGGGTGAGCAAATTTAAGTTCTTGGGAGTCATGATCTCGGAGGAACTTTCCTGAACTCAACACACAAATGGTATCGTGAAGAAAGCACGTCAATGCCTCTTCTTGCTCGGGAGTTTGCGGAGGTTTGGTATGACATTGGAAACCCTGGCAAATTTCTACAGAGGTGTGGTGAAAACTGTGCTGACTGACTGGATCACGGTCTGGTACAGGGGCATCAATACCCCTGAGCGAAAGCCCTGCAAAAGGTAGTGGACACAGCTCAGGACATTACAGGCAAAACCCTCCCCACCATCAAGAATATCTACAGGGAATGCTGCCATTGGAGAGTAACAGCAAACATCAAGGATCCACACCACTCACCAGGTTCAGGAACAGCAGGCTACCCCTCCACCGTCAGTCTCCTCAGCAACAAACTCGATCAGGGACATACTTAAGGACTTTTACTTTAGCACTTTATTGATTTTTTTATTTCACAGTTTGTTTACATTTCTTTATTTGTTTAAATGTGGACGTTGAGTCAGCTTTTATTCGCACGACCAAGAAGTGGTAATTCTGCCTCACCCGCAGGTAAAAGAATCTCAGAGTTGTATGTACTCTGACAACAAATCTGAAATCTAAACTAAATATCTTCTGTCTGTTCATGATGCATACCTTTCCACATTCATGTGTTTAACTTGAAGTTTCTTCGATCATACTTCCATCACTCATCCTGGCAGCCCATTCCAGGCACCTTCCACTCTGTGCATATATATAAAAAAAATACCCCACACATCTCCTTTAAAATCTCCTTTACAGGCCGATAAATTTATTCCAGCACAAATATAAATGCCCCATTTCAGGATTTTAAAATTATTTTTCTTGTGGTAGAATTTAAACATTAATTTTACATGACATGTTTAGGATATATTTACAGTTCTCTTCATCTTGCAAAGAGCTATTGAAAGAAAGATGGAAGTTGATGAATTAAGGAATAAGTATGCCATCCAATTATCAGGTCATCAGCTCATTCATTATTCAGTCTAACCTTACTGTAAGACTAGAAAAGAAATAAAAGCTGAGATATTGCACATCAAACATTGCAATGCAGAGTTTCTGTTTACTACATGCAGCAACACCCAATTCAGTTGGCACTTCAAAGCTGGCATGAGTTTAAAGGAGTGGGGGATCCAAAGTAGCCTACACTACTTCCAGTACGGAACATATGAAATTCTGGAAACTGTTTACTCTATTTGTTTTCATGAGCTTAACGTGGTCCAAAACACTTTGGAGTACTTCACTGAAATGAGGAGGTAAGTTGACACATGGAAAGATCTCAGGAACAACAACAAAACAAATGCTCAGGCCATCCATTTTTAGTTCTACATGGGGTTTAACATCTCACTTGGCCTTCTGATGGGGCAGGATCCCCTTGGTTCTGCAATGAAGTAACCACTATAATTTTGTACTCCAGTCACTGGAGTTTGAGCTCACAACTTTCTGCTTCTAAAATGAACATCTGCCATGAGGCAAAGACTGATTTCCACCCCCCCCCCTCCCCCCACTGTGGAACTTGAGCAATGTGTGTTCCTTTGAATGTAGAATGCAATGATGACTTGTGAGAATGACAACTGACCATTGAACCTAAGAGAGTGCTCTAATGGCAGGTGACTCTTCACACAAATACAAGTATCTTCCTTGTTTGTCAATTGAAGAATCTCATCAATTTTAAACACCACCACCAGTTTGGAAGAAAACAAAATCCTAAACTTGTTCTTTCCTTTCTGATAATTATATATATTCTTAATTCTGATATTCTTGCAACTACATGTACGTACACTTAAATATCCATCCATTTAAGAATCACATAGATGCAGAATTCTGCACAGTACTCTAAAATGTTTTTTTACATTTCATAATGCATTAGAATTCTATTCGTCCGGAATGAAACCCATGTGTTTTATTAGCTTTTACACCTTTATGGAGCGGAGACAACGCTGGTGGAAGCGTTTTAGGAGCCGTAGGTGATGCCGGTAGAGGACCCATGATTCGGAGCCGAACAGGAGTGTGGGTATGACAATGGCTCTGTATATGCTAATCTTTGAGGTTTTCCAGTTGGTTGTTTTTCCAGACTCTTTTGTGTAGTCTTCCAAAGGCGCTATTTGCCTTGGCGAGTCTGTTGTCTATCTCGTTGTCGATCCTTGCATCCGATGAAATGGTGCAGCCGAGATAGGTAAACTGGCTGACCGTTTTGAGTTTTGTGTGCCCGATGGAGATGTGGGGGGGCTGGTAGTCATGATGGGGAGCTGGCTGATGGAGGACCTCAGTTTTCTTCAGGCTGACTTCCAGGCCAAACATTTTGGCAGTTTCTGCAAAACAGGACGTCAAGCGCTGAAGAGCTGGCTCTGAATGGGCAACTAAAGCGGCATCGTCTGCAAAGAGTAGTTCACAGACAAGTTGCTCTTGTGTTTTGGTGTGAGCTTGCAGGCGCCTCAGATTGAAGAGACTGCCATCCGAGCGGTACCGGATGTAAACAGCGTCTTCATTGTTGAGGACTTTCATGGCTTGTTTCAGCATCATGCTGAAGAAGATTGAAAAAAAGGGTTGGTGCGAAAACGCAGCCTTGCTTCATGCCATTGTTAATGGAGAAGGGTTCAGAGAGCTCATTGCTGTATCTGACCTGACCTTGTTGGTTTTCGTGCAGTTGGATAACCATGTTGAGGAACTTTGGGGTGCGTCCGAGGCGCCAAAGCCCTTTTCTACTCACGGTGTTGAAGGCTTTGGTGAGGTCAACAAAGGTGATGAAGAGTCCTTTGTTTTGTTCTCTCCACTTTTCTTGGAGCTGTCTGAAGGCAAAGACCATGTCAGTAGTTCCTCTGTTTGCGCGAAAGCCGCACTGTGATTCTGGGAGAACATTTTCGGTGACACTAGGTATTATTCTATTTAGGAGAATCCTAGCGAAGATTGCCGACAGCATCGAATCCACGCTGCTGAAGATCCAACTGCGCTGAGTAGGTCACGTCTCCAGAATGAAGGACCATCGCCTTCTCAAGATCGTGTTATATGGCGAGCTCTCCACTGGCCACCGAGACAGAGGTGCACCAAAGAAGAGGTACAAGGACTGCCTAAAGAAATCTCTTGGTGCCTGCCCCATTGACCACCGCCAGTGGGCTGATCTCGCCTCAAACCGTGCATCTTGGCGCCTAACAGTTCGGCGGGCAGCAACCTCCTTTGAAGAAGACCGCAGAGCCCACCTCACTGTCAAAAGACAAAGGAGGAAAAACCCAACACCCAACCCCAACCCACCAATTTTTCCCTGTAACCGCTGCAACCGTGTCTGCCTGTCCCACATCGGACTTGTCAGCCACAAACGAGCCTGCAGCTGACGTGGACATTACCCCTGCATAAATCTTCGTCCGCGAAGCCAAGCCAAAGACACCTTTATATCCTTTGTTTACATAGTTGTAAATCAACTCCTAGATTCTCCTGCACCTCTGAGTAATGCACAGTATTAGTTTCTCTACTTAAGGATGTTAATGTGCTGGGAGCAGTTTAGAAAAGGTACGCTGGACTGACTCCAGGGATAGGCGAGTTACCTTATGGGGGAATGATGGACAGGCTGCACAAGTATGGGCTGGAATTCAGGCATGTATATGGAGTTTTGCGAAGAGGACGTGCAGAAGAAATTTCCTCATGGGAGAATTCAGTGTTTTCTTAAAAAAATGCAGGTTTTTATTTTAAGAGACTCACGAGTCTTTGGAATTCTGAGGCAGTGGTAAAAGATTCTTTGACTATTTTTAAGGCAAGGATGTGAAGGAATAATGCAGATAGATGAGATTGCAAAGTTAACATTACAATTTGATCTGTATGGGGCAGGATTGAGTGGCCGAATGGCTTTGCTAAATTCGTATGTTTTTTAAACAGGCTACAGGAGCACCCAGTTTCTCCTCCTGAAATGCAGAAAATCACATTTGACTACATTAAAATTCATTTTCCTTTTTCACTACTATTTGGCTATGTAATAAATCTCTTTTGTCACAACCTTACTCCTTTATGAACTACACATTCACTGTATACCAATATCCCCACTCCATGTCACCCTATTAGCTAAAGTCAACAAATAACAATATTGCCCTTTAGATACCCAAGCCCAAATCATTCCTGCAAATATTGAACACAAGTCCTGCATAAAAAAAACATTTGCCCTGTCCACCTTTTCCGCACTGCAGTGATTAGCTTTAACCTCTGCTCTGATAACAAACTGGTAATAAAATGTGAAACAATGCCAGATTTTACATGAGCTGACCTCCATTATGTGGCATCTTTCTATCAAAGCTGTTTTACTAATTTATCAATTTATTGGTTTAATTTGAGCAATTAAAGACATTTGTCATTTTCAAAACTGAATATTCATGAGTGGGGACAGCAAAGTATTTAATATTGTACATGATACATATTCCATTCTGAATTCTATGGGGAAAATGCTTAATTGAAGCAAATGAATTTGATTTTCTAGTGGAAAATATTCTTCAAATGAGCAAAGTTATCAAATGATATCACCATTAACTTTGCCAATGAAGGGAGGGTGTCTTAGTATTTGATACAAAAAAGTACACCACTGCAATAACTTGTCTATTTATAAAATAAAACTATATGGCATAATTTGTGGAATAAGTTGACACTTCTTTCTCTTTTCCCTCTACTCTATTGTACACTCTTTGTAGAATAACCAACAGTATCTATTTAGCACCACACCATAAGAATGCCATACATTACAGGATAGCACTCCATTAATGCTCCATTGATTGGTAACTGCTTATTTGCTTAAGTAGAATGCCTATTGTCTTTTGGAACAAAAACAATCAGACTGACCCTTCTTGCATATTAAAGCCAACATTTAATTCGAAAAATATTATTGCTGACTATAAATGTTTTCATCTTCCTCTTTTGCTTGTTCATTAGATTGAGAAAGATCTGCTTCACTCCAGATCTATGGATATGGAGAATTTTACAGACATGATGTTAGTTCTTTTCTCCAGTGATTTAAAGTGCATCATTTGCATATATAGAAGATTAGGGAGTCATTGCTGGATCTTTGTGTTGTTTTTTGAGGCCTTAATTTTCAAACTCCCTTTTCTCAAATGGAAAAGGAACATGATAGTGCATTGAATAGTGATACTGAAATATATGAAAAGGTTTCCTTTTTCAATGCCTAGCCACGGACTTCAATTTTTAAGGGCAGGTAAGAAATGGTCAGTCAATAAATTGGGTTGGGACCCTTTCTCGAGATTTAAGTGGGAAGGGGTGATCTTGAGTTCATCAGGAGGGAGCAAAAAAAAGAGGGAGGGGGAAGAAGCTGGAGAGAGACTAAAAGGTGATAGGGTATTGGGCACAAGGTGGGAGAGATGACACAAAACTTTGAGCATTTTATCCCAAAGCAGGGCCATGGTTAGAACATAGGAAGTTGGGGAGAATAGGATGGGGGATAAAACCAAGACTCAATAGGAAAGGGATGAGAAAAAGGCAAGCTGAGACGATGCACTTCCCACTGCAGGTATTACCAAAGTTCTTACCTGAGCATTCTAATGGTGATGAGACCATTGCCGTAAGCCAGTATGGCTTGTTGCTCAGGGAATGCCGCTCAGGACTGAAGAGGGATAGAGGGTACAGGAAGGATTTGAGGGAGGGAGATAAGAGAAGGAGTCTCGCACTAAACATGACTTGTATTCACACCCATACAAACCCATTCTGTTTCTCATATATCATTTTGTATGTTTAGCCTATTGTTCCCTGAATTTTCATTATCCTTTTAAATGTAAAAATATCATATTCTCTTTTGTCATTGCCCAGGCGTATTACTATCATGGCTCAACTCTATTACACATTCTAAATATTTCATTTGATTTGTTGGTCATAATCTTTTATTTTATTCTTTATTCATTCATGAGGTGTCGACTTCACAGGCTGAACCAGCATTTAATTACCCATCCCTCGATACCCTTGAGAATGTGGTGACATAGTCCTTAAGGTGTTTATATACCCACAATGCTGTTAAGGAGAAATTTCCAGGATTTTGACCTAGAATCAGCAATATATACAGTAGTCCTTCCTTATCCGTGGGGATATGTTCCAATACCCTCAGTGGATGCCTGAAACCGTGGATAGTACCAAGCCCTATACACACTATGTTTTTTTCCTATACATATATACCTATGATAAAGTTTAATTTATAAATCGGGCACAATAATAACTAATAATAAAATAGAACAATTATAACAATATTAAATAAGGGTTATTTGAATACAAGCTCTGCAATACAGCGAGTCGATCTGAATATGATCTGTACTGTATTTTCAGTCCGCGGGTAACTGAAATTGCAGAAGACGAAACCCCCGGGATGTGGGGGGGAGGGGGTGGTGAACTACTGCATTTCTAAGTCAGGATATAGTGTATGGCTCAGACGGCAACTTCCAAGTGGTAGTGTTTCCATACTTGTATTGTCCTTGCTCTTTTAATTGGTAGGAATTGTGGGTTTGGAAGAAGCAATCTAGTTTTGGTGAGTTGTCCTAGTGCATTATGCAGACAACACAAATTGTTGCTGCAATGAAAGAGATGGAGTGAGTGAATGGTTGTGGATGGGTGTCTATTAAATGAGCTGCTAAGTTCTGTACAGTTTCAGAATGAGTGTTGTTGAAGTTGCCGTTATTCAGACAAATGGACATTGTAGATTTTTTTGAAATTTTTTTTTTTTGTAATGTTCCTTACAATTTGCCACATTAGGCATTTTAAAGAGCAAAATATGTCATGACATTGTTAATCAATAGCAGGCAATTCAACATATTGGTTCTTTCCCAGTTCTGTGTTGCACATCCATTTTTGAATCAAGTGGTAGCGTAAATTGACAGAAGGTATGTCTATAATTCCCCCATTGTTTATTGATTCACTCATATGTCGACCTTTGGCTTTTTATAAGGTTTCATATTGTGTTCTGATGGAATATTTGGGAATGTTTTTTGGAGATAAATTGGTAAAATTAGAGTAGGTTACATACACACACTTTAAAACAGATTTTATTTGAAATACTGAAGAATTCATATTCAGTGACTTTACAGAATCTATGGAGAATGCTATGCACATTTCACAAGTAGGTGCTAATTGAAATGATGCCATGGAATGAATGGACTATTGTCTTGGAAGAACAACCATAGCCAGGTTGTCTGTTTTGGACCTTTTTGCAAGGCTTTTGACCTCTTTGCAAAGTGCTCACTCAGAGGTCATTGAGAGGTTATTGTTTACCTACAAACAACAGATGGACTAGAAGATTAACTCCTATTGTTTGCTGGAGAAGATCATGGGGTTTGCAAGTGAGAGAGAGAAGGACATGGTGCTGGCAATTTTGAATCTCAGCTAGAGAGAGAGACAGAAGGGAATCATTGACTGTGTGTGACAGAGCTGTTACAAGCCAAGAGAAGCTTGTTGGAACTGAAACAGAAGCTTCAGAGTGGTGGATGGCTGGGAGTGCTATCTGTCAGATGTTTCTCTTGGAATAAGAGGATCAGAAAGGAACTCTGTGGTAGCCTGAAATAAAGAGGTTATCATCTGGAGAACCCTGATGGGGCAAGTTTCATCATCAAGACATTGAGGTGACTAATGGTGGTACCTCAATCATGGAAATCCTGGAACAACACATCTCTCTCTGCAAACCTTTGAGTACCTTCCTGAATAGTAAACATTTACCTTTCGAGCACCAAAGCCCGGTGAACTTTATACATGTTAAATTCTGTCCACATTATTTCCTGCTACCAGAGAAGAATGAGAAGTGAGATTGAACTGTGAACCAAAGAACTTTCTTAAACTTACACACACACTACATACACGTCCGCTTAGAATTAAAAGGGGGTGAAGTTAGATTAGTTAAGTTATTAGTGATAAGTTAAAGTTTGATTCTGTTTTCATGTTTAAAGATAATTAAAAACAACTTTTGTTTTGTTTAAGTAACCATTATTCATGGTGAATATCTATTGCTGCTGGGTTTTGGGGTCCTTTGGGCTCATAACAGTGTGATGTCCAATTTAGCAAGGGGTGATGTTGGTGAAACTAGGTGTTCCATCCGTTATCATGTGTGACCTCAATTTCAAATCTATTCCTATTAAGCCACTGTTGTTTTTCTACAGTTACTTACTCATGGGGAACATAGCATAGTTGCCACTCATTTTTGCAGTTAAGTATTTCATAGAATATAGAACAACACAGGAATTTGCCCTTCAGCCCATGATGTGTGCATCAAACATGCCCAAATTAAACTAAAACTCTTTCTGCTTGCACATAATGCATATTCCTCTATTTCCCACAAATGCATACCTCTGTCTAGAAGCTTCGAAGCCTCTTAAATGTCACAATTGTATTGGCTTCCACCACCTCTCCTGGCAGCCTATTCCTAGCACTTCCATTCTCTGTATTTGAAAAAAAAACAGCCCACATATCTACTTGATATTCCACCCCTTCCCCCTACACAACCTTAAATGCATGTCTTCTTATTTAAAAAAAACTTATTCCTCCTTTAGGAACATCATTGTTTTTGGCTGCTTGTACAATTTTTGGAGCTGTAAATTTAATTTCAGTCCTCTCAAATAATAGTCCAATCATTTTGTTACACTAATGAATATCAACTCAATAAACACAATGAAGACCTGAAAGTTGAATCTGCTTGATTAGATCTTTTCCATTCAGCAAGAATGCTAACTTGGATACTGCCCACATATCTCCAAACACTTTCCTTTATCCCATAAAAAGTGGTGAATAATTAAGTTTAATTTTAAAAATATCAACTTCTTGCAGCAATTATAACTTCTTAGGATTGTGTTTATATAATTTTTCATTGGTAATTCAACCAGTGTAGTTGCTATTGTAATATAGGAATTATATCAAACAATTATCACATAGTAACCCCCCACACCCCCAACCAGCAGGAATATGGTAATGAACAGATCACTTGTTATATGGATGGAGAATAGACATTGGCTAGGAGTTTGGAGTTTGCTCCAGTGCTCATCATCAAAAGATTGCAGATGGTTCTTTAACTTAAACTTGCAAAACTTTGGTTTAATGTATCATCTGGATTGTGTCAAGACATTCTTTTGTGGCACTGGAACATCATCCAGAAACGTTCTGCTCATTCACTGGAGCCTTCTACTTACAAATCTTAACATACAATCTTCTGGAAAACACTGTACTTATTAGAACCATGCACTATGTATTTTTCTCACAGCTATCTGTCTCCTTTAAATATTCCTTTTCTGCTACATCTCGCATTATTTTCTTTGACTCTTCAAAGGTTTCATGTTTATTTGATATTTCCAGTTCACTTTTTTTCTTAACAGTTCTTATTTCCTCTTTCCCCTTCTCTCCTTTCCTCTTTAAAATTCCCCTTTTATTTAACACTATTTATATTTTAATGTCTCTGGCTTTAGCTGAAAATTAGTTGTTTTAAGTAGTGGTGTACTGAATTTAAACGGTCAACTGAACACGATCATTTTCAATAATTCTGATCTTTATTGTTTTAATGAAGCCGTTGAATGTCTTGAGAGGGACTATTTATTCAGTCCAGACTGTGAATGCTGAAAGGCATTTTTGCATCAAACGTCATCTATTGCATGAATATATTATTTGTTCGGAGGCAAAAACAGCTCATTCAAAATTGATTTAAAATTGCAATCACTTAAATATACAGGCCATAAAATTGTGTGGTTGATAATTGAACATTTTCTCCACTTAATTTAAGTTCAAACTATATGTGTATGTTTGTTTTATAAACAAATGCCATGTAAACTGTCTTGCCTGAAACAAGGCCCCAAAGTATGAGTTGTCGTGCAACAAAATGATTTAAACTTTGAATGTTAGTGCATCAACAATTTTCAGAACACCTGCGATTCTGTAATTTCAGGACATTACAATGTGAAATCTATTATCTTTCCACCATATAATCTTTCCCGTCAGATATCATCAGGGTAGTTAATTTAGCAATTTTTTTTGTATCTGATACTATTCCGATTGCAGTTGTGCGATTTAAAAAAAAAAGACCTAAAATATTCAATAAATAAATAATTTACAAAATAATATATGTTATAGGCAATTTATATTCTCCACATTAGGGAAAATTAATATGATAAGTAGAAAATAGAATGACTAGCCATAATGTATATTAGCAAGAACTGATGTCTCAACTCTGAAGTAAGCAGAAACATTTTCTTCAGAATTTTTTTCTTTCCTGTCATCGACTCTCTGTCATCATATGTTAGCTGAATGCCAAAAACCTGAATAGGTGACAATTTTATTTCAGCCCTAGCACATCATGAGACTGCATTCTCCTCAAAGCACAGTGATGAGGTGTGTCTTTCTGGCCTATGTGTATCTGCTAGCACTGTAATTCACATTTTGTTAATTGTTTGGTCCCTCCGAAGACAGGTTAAAGAAATACAGTACTGCATGCTAGGATTGGAACAGATTGATTATGGGCCCACCAACAAGAAACTCAGAACTGTTAATTCACCTTGTATCAGGAAAAGCAATTTGACAAAGCATCTTTTGTCTAAATGGGATAGTTGCTAATTGGTAAATAGATTTGGCAAGTTCAAGTTTATTGTCACATTATATTTTGTGAGTGAGAAAAGTTTCTTTTGCAAGCAACCTAGCAAGATAAATCTAATATTCATACAAAGGAAAAAGAATGTATTACAGTGTGCAGTGTTACAGTGTCAATGTACATGGAAAGGGCAGCACAAAATCAATATTGTGAGGTCCATTAAGAAGCATGATAACAGCAGAGACGAAAGTGTCTTTGAACATGTTGGTGCACGGTGTCACACTCTTTAGCCATCTCCCCAAAGGGAGGAGGGCGAATGGTGTGTGGTCAGAGTGGGACAGAACCGTCTGTTTTTTGCCTGCCTTTTTCAGGCAGTGGGAATGTAGATGGAGTCCATAGAGGGAAGGGAAGATTGCATCATGTTCTGAGCTGTATTGACCACCTTCTGCAGCAGTTTTTGTTCTTTGGAGGTGCAGCTCCTGTACCGAGGTGTGATGTGTCCAGCTAGGATGCTTTAGATGGCACACCAGTAGAAGTTGTTGAAGGACGTGGGGGACATGATGTAATCTGTTAGTCTTTTCAAGATGTGGAGGTGTTGATGCACTTTTCTTTGACTGTTGCATCATCCTGGATAATCTAGGACAGGCTTACTCTCAAGAATTATTCTTTCCACTTCAACACCATTGATGCAGATAGGGGAGTGGGCTCAACTCCCCTTCTCATCAATTCTCAGCTCTCTTGCAGACATTGAGAGAGAGAGAGAGAGAGAGAGAGAGAGAGAGAGAGAGAATGCCACTAGAATTCCAGTCTCATTCTTTAACTCTGCCTCTTTGTTGTTTGATATCTGGTCGACAGCTACGGTGTCATCAGTGAACTTAAAATAGGGTTGTAGTGCTATTTGGCTACACAGTCCTGGGTGTAGAGGGAGCATAGTCAGGGGCGGAGTGCACTTTCTCATGGGGCGAGGGTGTTGAGTGTGATTGTTGAGGAGGTGTTACTTTCCATCTGTGTTGATTGCTTTCTATTAGACAGGAAGTCAAGGATTGAATTCCAGAGAGGAGTGCTGAGGCCAAAGTCTTGAAATTTGTGGATGAATTTACTGTGGGCAATGTTAATGAAGGCAGAGCTGTCTTCGGCAATCAATAGTTTGATGTAGATGTCCTTAGAGTTCAGGTGGGCAGAGAGGAAGTTCGGGGAGATGGGATCCACCATGGAGATGTTTGGACTGTAGGTAAATTGAAATGGATCAAAGCTGGCTGGGAGAATGGAGTTGAGGTGATCCATAACCAGCCTCTTAAAGCACAGTCACAAGTGGCAAAGAAGCATAGGCCTGTTGATATGGGCTTTCTTTGGTACTGGTACGATGGTGTTTTCATGAAGCAGGTTGGAACTGAACTGTGCAGGCTCTCAGGACATGTCTAGGGAATCCAACTGAGCCAGTCACTTTCCACTCGTTCATTCTCTAGAAGGCTGATCTGACTGATGAGAGCAGCAGTGACTGTGGATGCAGGAGCACATGAAGTAGTTGAGGTGGGTGATCCAACTATGCAAACAGGATGTTTCATTGATGTCCTGTTTGCAGTGAGCACAGAACACATTAATCTTTGTCCGGGGATGTTGAGCTGTTGCAAGCTACGTTGCCGTGTATTCTCTATTAACCTGCCATAGTCACCAAGTGTCTGTGATATTCTCACAGGACTTGAGCCTGGTGAAGAACTGCCTCTTGGCTTCCCTGATGGCTTTGCAAAGGTTGAACTTGAATTTCCCGAGATGAATGCCTCTAACCTGCCCTTCAGAGGGTTCAACCATGATATCAAACTGGAGAATACCTGTCTTGTCTTCTTGGTCAAAACACAGAAATACTGGATGCTACGAGATTGGTTGAGTTCTTGCAGCATTTCTGTGTTTTGATGACAACAAAATCTGCAGACTTTCATGTTTCACTCTTGTTTTCTTAGTCAGACAGTATTCCACACACTTGTCTGTGGCCTGATAAGCAAGCCTGCTGATAACACACAGAGTCATATTTGAAGAGGATGGTTGCCTAAGGATGCAAAGGGTGAAAGATCAGATGGAAAGTTTGACAGAGTGGTGGCAGATAGAATTTAATCCAGGTAAGTGTGATGGTAAATATTTAAAGAAGATTTGAGGGTTGCAACAAGCAACCAGGGAGGATGGTAGTGGTAGGTACAATCGCTGCATCTGGATATGTAAATGGACAGAAGTAAATTGGGAAAGATGGGCCAAATTAAGGAAAATTGGCAACATGGTCAATTTAGGCTGAAGGACTTGATTCATGCTGTTTGCATCTATGATTCTGATCTAAGGGAGAAACTGTGATGGATAATCAGCCATGATCTATTGAACAACAGTGCAGGCCCAAGTGGCCACATTTTCGGTCCTTCTGTCTTTTTACTATGGCTGTCTACCCCATTGCATTGTGGGGGGGGATCTTTAGTGGAATGTCAGCAGCAGGCTCAGAAAGGTAACTCAGTAGCTCATCATTGCTTTCTCAAGGACAAATGGAGATGAGCATTAAATGTTGGCTTTACTATTAATGGCCACATTCCAAAAAAAACAATCAATAAAAAATACAGAGGAATCATCAAGAATATTAAGACTTTGCAGTTTATACGAGAAATCCCTAATTACCTATTACATTTTAATTTTCATTGCGATTGAGCTGCATTGCTCACTGTCAGAGTTCCTTGATATATATCCATATAGACAAAATATTTTTACAAATCTTTGTGAAGGAAAAAAAAGAAACATTATTAAGTAATACATCTTCCAGAGCCCCACTGTTTGCCTTATTTGGTAATTAATTGTGTGTTACAATAACTGTTTCGTGTGGCAAATTTTAACAAAACTTTCTTACATGTTTAATGTGTCCAGTACATCTCGAACAAGGGGACGTTACCATAAGAGAGGGGGCCTGTCACTTAGAAGGTGGTGAAACTCTGGAATTCTCTGCGCAAGTTGAATCATCAGGTGGTGGTGGACGTTTGTTATATCGAGGAATAGATGAAAGATGTCTGTGATTACAGCCTCTGCTGGAGACTATGGAGAAATGGCACAGAAGATGAGATGAGGCCAACATAGATCATGCAGGGTTGTATTAAATGGGGGTGCAGGCTTGATGGGCCGAATGACCTTCCTCTGCTCCTACTTTCTATTGTAATTGTGAATACATTCCTTTGAGAAGAATTACCAAGTATTTGACATCATTTCTTCCTATTTAGGCAGCGACCTCCACTTTCCCTACTCTTCCATTGGACGATAGAGATCTCCAAATGAAAGTGCACAAAATTCCTTGTAAAACTTAAGTGGAAAATAGGTTTTACTCTTTATAACACAGGGTGAAAGCCAGTATTGCTTTGGCTGTACTCTAATACTGTTATGAGTTCTTTAGTCACCTGCCTAAAACATTCAGAAATCAGAGTGTTAATCTGCCTTCTAATCCTGTGCCAGTAGATGGATAGCTACTCTTAGACATATTTTGAATCGGTTTTTCAGGTGCATATTGATTCTGGAATTTCCCCATTTGCTTTTACTCTCTTGATATTCACCTTGAGACCTTTCATTTTCATTTTGTTGTGGAAACACCAATCCAGGTTGGAATAACATCCCCAAAGATGAGCAGCAATGCCAGAGCTGCCGTACAGCGCTGGCACTGATGCCCATCTGGGAGAGCAGGGAGCCAAGACTTAACGCTGCTCTGTAGTGTTCTACTGTCCAGTCTGATTGTCAACAACTCCATACAGGCTTTAAGTGGCCCCTTAAAGGAGCTGATTATGTTTTATTTTAAATCCTGCGATGGCAGGTTATGGGCCCAAGACGGGGGCAGCGGCCTCGAGGAGTTTCAGGGAAGCAGTGGACTGACACAGTAATGGGGAGAACATCTTCAGTTGAGAAGGAAAGGAGATGACCCTAAGGGTAGTGACCACGGTGATGGACCAACGAGGGGGGCTCTGGGCACTGAAGGACAGACTCGGGCATTGAGCTGTTGGCGACTTGCAGGTGAGGAACCCACACAGGCTGCTGGCTACTTGAAGTCAAAGGACACACACCAAGCTGCAGGCTGCTGGAGACTAGCTCATGAGAACCAGGTATCAGAACTGGGATTCAAGAGAATGCTGAGGTCAAGGAGGGCTCGTGAAGGGCGCTGAAGGCTTCCTCATTGTCTCAGGGGTTTGGATCTGGGTTGGGGTTCCTGATGGTCTGAACTGAACTGGAGTCTTTTGCAGCTGCAGGAGTATCTCTGAAGGGACTCTCTTTTGCTTCTTTTTCTTTTTTTTTCTGTAAGGGGCGCTGGGCAATGCAAATTCTAATGGTGAATCTAAAGGCAATTTTGTGTAATATTATATTTCTGCTTTATTACATGACAATAAGTAGTATCTGATCTGAACTTCTATCCATACATCTAAGTATCTTCAAAGTCCAAAGTTTTACCAAATACTGATCCCTTTCCATTTTGAGTCTGGTCCTCGGCTATCTGGTGATACCATAAGTTTATCAGCCACAACCCACACTATCTGTGAAAGAATCACTGCTTCCATGCTGGCCTCATTAGCCACCTCAGAACCAGAGTGAAAGTAAGTCATTCTCTGTCCTGAGGGACTGCTTGAGAACGAGCTGAAATTTTATTGCAACACCATACTGTTATTAATTTTAAATGCTGTCCTTACATTTTCCCAAGATCAGTGCAAGTCTTTGAACAGGAACACATACCTCGTGTTCAAAATACTCATTACTAAGTCGAGCCTAAAGCAAGAATATTGACAAAGGAGCAAATTGCTTGCAAATTTTAATCACAAAGTTTAACCTTCATGTCCCCCCTTCCTCTGTCCTTCCCTCCACCAATCAATAAAAACAATCAACACTTTTATTTAACTAATTCTTCCTTTTAAGTCCATATTATATATTTATTTATGTTCCAGTTGCTGCTGGGTAAGAGTTTCAGGATTAGGGTTGAACAGGAATGAAGGATCTTGCTTCTAACTGCAATATTTTAAATGCTTGAGGAGAGTCAATCTGCCTCTATCTTGCTTGGATTTGGAACTGTGTTTGGGCTTTCAAAGCAAATCCCCTTGTTCGACCTCATAAGTTAACCTGCACTGCTCACCTTATTGCATCTGATTAAAATGTAATGGTTTAGCCAAATCACAAATTATCAGGTAATTAAGGAGGTCAGACTGAACTTTCCAATTTGGCAAGAACTGCTTCTGAAAGTGAACAGGGATCTCACCCATTGAGAAGGAACATTCTTGGAGTCCAATCATTATTATCTCATTTTGGGACAGTCATAGAGAGATGTAGCATGGAAAACAGGTCCTTTATCCTCCTTAGTCCATGCTGATCTTTAAGAGTCCATTTCCACCAATTCTACCCTTATCCCATTGGGAGATGAAATACAATCTTGGAACATGCCAGCCATGCACTTTGGTAGAAGAGATGAACGGACAGATTATTATTTGGGTGGGGAGAAAATTTGGAGATGCCGTGGGATTTAGAAGTCCTTTTGCAGGATACCCTAAATATTAACCTCCAAGTTAAGTCAGTGCTGAAGAAGGAGAATGCAATGTTGGCCTTCATAACTAGAGGAATAGCATAGAAGAGAAGGGATGTAATGTTGGGACTCTATAGGACACTGGTGAGCTCTCACTTGAGTACTGTGTGCAGTTTTGGCTGCCTTATTTGAGAAAGGATGTGCCAACTTCAGAGCAGGTACAGAGAAGATTTATTAGATTGATACGAGGAATGAAAGGGCTAGCACATGAGGAACATTTATCGGTTCGTGGACTGTACTTGTTGGAGTACAGAAGGATCGGGTGGGTGGGGGGGCGGGGGGACCTCATAGAGACATTTTGAATGCAGAAAGGCCAGGACAGAGTAGATGTGGCAAGGTTGTTTCTCATGGTCAGGGTGTCCAGGGCAAGAGGGCTCAACTTCAAGATAAAAGGGTGGTCAATTTAAAACAGAGATGTGGAGAAATTTCTTTAAGCAGATGTCTGTGAGTCTGTGGAATTTGTTGCCACAGGAAGTTGTGGAAGCAAGGTCATATAAGGCAGAGATTGACAGGTATTCAATTATTTAGGGAATCAAGGGTTACAAGGAGCAGGCTGGGGTGTGAGGCTAAGTGGGTAGGTGGATCTACTAAAATGGCAGAGCAGACTCGATGGGCTGAATGGCCTACTTCTGCTCTCATGTCTTGTGATTCCCAGATCCTTTCAGATTTTTGTGCCAATGTGAAATTTTTATTCCACTGCCACGTAACCAACCATAGTAACCTAAAAAGCCAAGTAACCATTTGAAAGTAAGGACTTTTTCCCCTGTAGAAAAAAGCATGTCTAAGGGTCCAGTAAACAGACACAAAATCCAGTTCCCAAATAGCCACTGAGTGTCCACATTTGAAATGATGATAAAAAGGTGTCAAAACCTTTGGGCTGAAGGAATAAAGTGAAAAGAATGTTCACCATAATTCAGGGAGGTTGCCCTGATGGGGAAGCTATCTCATTAACCTTTGCAGCTCAGTTTAGTGGCAGAGGTTCAGGAACTTCATTGGAATAAAGAAATAAGTATTAATCAATGCAGGAGAGAGGTTTGAATCCACTGACAATAGGCTGGCATTTCTGTGGAGAGTGAGCAAGAGTGCTCTTATTCACACTGTGGCACACTGCGAAAAGAAGAAAGATTCTTGAACTGTTTTGTAAAGAATACAAACTCTGTAAACATGATTTTCACATTTAAGCAACATTTTGCCTGTTTCCATTGAGAACATGATTTTTTAATAAAAATTAGGCATACAGCATGGTAACAGGTCATTTCGGCCCACAAGTCTGTGCCACCAAATTAACCTACACTCCTGATTTGTTTTGAACAGTGGGAGGAAACCGGAGCCCCTGGGGAAAACACGAAGACCCAAGATGGTACAAATTCTTTATCACAGGATTCGAACTCCGGTCCCGATCGCTGGTGCCGTAAAGGCATTGCAGTAACTGCTACGTTAACTCTGTCACCAATTGCAGAGTGGTAGAGCATGGAAATAGGTAATTTGTCTCAACTTGTCCATGTTGACTAAGTTGTTCATCTGAGTCAGTCCCAATTGCTTGCGCTTTAATATGCATGTAATTTTTCATGTCGTTTAAATTTTGTAATTGTAGCCACCTCTACACTTCCTCTGACAGTTCACTCCATATATTGCACCACTCAAGTCTATCCAACCTCCCTTTATAACTCAAGCCCTCCATTCCTTGTGAATCCTTTCCAGTTTAATGACATCCTTCCTATAGCGAGTTGACCAGAACAGCACCACGGTGTCTGCAGACTTTCATGTTTTACTACTATTCCAAATATGGCCTTGTTTAGAACGTTCAGCACAGTTCAAGCCCTTCGGCCTTAAAAAAAAGTATTAAAACCTTATTACCCCATATCCCTCTATTTTGCTTTCATCCACGTGTCTAAGAGTCTCTTAAATCCCCAGAATCTCCCATTGTCCACCACCATCCCCGGCACGGCATTCCAGGCACCCACAACTCTCTGTGTAAAAATGTACTCCTGATGTCTCCCCTAAACTTCCCTCCCTCCCTTCGCTTTGTACACACATCCTCTGGTGTTTGCTGATCTTGCCATGGGAAACTGGTGCTGACTGCCCACCTAATCTATGTCCCTCATAATCTTGTAGACCTCTATCAAGTCTCCTCTCATCCTTCTATGCTCTGAAGTGAAAAGTCCCAGCTCTGCTAACCTTCCCTCATAAGACTTCTCCAGGAGCCCTTACTTGTGCTGAGAATCGCAGTGTAAATCGATAATGTTGTTTCATATCTAATTTCTCAGTGATTTCAGTTGATCTTCAAATTTATGGGAAAAGATAATCTAAGAATGTCCACTGTAAAGAATGCATTTTCACATTACATTCCTTAGCTTTATGTTCTTTCTTCTTTTTCTTTCTTTGGCTTGGCTTCGTGGACGAAGATTTATGGAGGGGGTAAATGTCCACGTCAGCTGCAGGCTCGTTTGTGGCTGACAAGTCCGATGCGGGACAGGCAGACACGGTTGCAGGGGAAAATTGGTGGGTTGGGGTTGGGTGTTGGGTTTTTCCTCCTTTGCCTTTTGTCAGTGAGGTGGGCTCTGTGGTCTTCTTCAAAGGAAGTTGCTGCCCGCCAAACTGTGAGGCGCCAAGATGCACGGTTTGAGGCGAGATCAGCCCACTGGCGGTGGTCAATGTGGCAGGCACCAAGAGATTTCTTTAGGCAGTCCTTGTACCTTTTCTTTGGTGCACCTCTGTCACGGTGGCCAGTGGAGAGCTCGCCATATAACACGATCTTGGGAAGGCGATGGTCCTCCATTCTGGAGACGTGACCCACCCAGCGCAGTTGGATCTTCAGCAGCGTGGACTCGATGCTGTCGACCTCTGCCATCTCAAGTACTTCGACGTTAGGGATGAAAGCGCTCCAATGGATGTTGAGGATGGAGCGGAGACAACGCTGGTGGAAGCGTTCTAGGAGCCGTAGGTGATGCAGGTAGAGGACCCATGATTCGGAGCCGAACAGGAGTGTGGGTATGACAACGGCTCTGTATACGCTTATCTTTGTGAGGTTTTTCAGTTGGTTGTTTTTCCAGACTCTTTTGTGTAGTCTTCCAAAGGCGCTATTTGCCTTGGCGAGTCTGTTGTCTATCTCGTTGTCGATCCTTGTATCTGCTGAAATGGTGCAGCCGAGATAGGTAAACTGGTTGACCGTTTTGAGTTTTGTGTGCCCGATGGAGATGTGGGGGGGGCTGGCTGATGGAGGACCTCAGTTTTCTTCAGGCTGACTTCCAGGCCAAACATTTTGGCAGTTTCCGCAAAACAGGACGTCAAGCGCTGAAGAGCTGGCTCTTTTTTCGCGCAAACAGAGGAACTACTGACATGGTCTTTGCCCTCAGACAGCTCCAAGAAAAGTGCAGAGAACAAAACAAAGGACTCTACATCACCTTTGTTGACCTCACCAAAGCCTTCGACACCGTGAGCAGGAAAGGGCTTTGGCAAATACTAGAGCGCATCGGATGCCCCCCAAAGTTCCTCAACATGATTATCAGACTGCACGAAAACCAACAAGGTCGGGTCAGATACAGCAATGAGCTCTCTGAACCCTTCTCCATTAACAATGGCGTGAAGCAAGGCTGTGTTCTCGCACCAACCCTCTTTTCAATCTTCTTCAGCATGATGCTGAACCAAGCCATGAAAGACCCCAACAATGAAGACGCTGTTTACATCCGGTACCGCACGGATGGCAGTCTCTTCAATCTGAGGCGCCTGCAAGCTCACACCAAGACACAAGAGAAACTTGTCCGTGAACTACTCTTTGCAGACGATGCCGCTTTAGCTTTATGATACAAGCATGACAAATGGATCTGTAACAAAAACCAGATTTCAAAATGTAATCTTGTGGTTTAACATGTTTATTGTAGCAAGTGTGTTTATGTTTACACTCAATTCAAAAAATAATTTTGCACATCATTAAGTTCCAATAACAAGACTCTCCTGTTATTGAAATATAGAGGAAGGCTCTAAAAAAAATGTTTCTGAGCTGACATACGAGACTAATATTTGAACTGCAGAGACTTCAAACGTTGGGGGAGGATGTGCTGATGGGACAGGTGTGTGGGGATTTTGAGCTTTTATAGTCCTTCATTGAATTATCAAGGATTCCTGATGTGTTAGGGTTTAAAGACCATTCCTTCAATACTCTGAACAGTCATGACCTAGGGATTCTGAAGAGTCCATGTGAGTGTTGCATTCTTGAAATAGAGCCAATGACTCATGACCTAAACACGCACCTTTCAAATGACTGAGATACATGTTGATTTATTAGTATTAACACAAAGCTAAGCAAGATTTTAATGTGTACATTAGAGTCCAAGTATGGAATAAACATTCCATATAATAAGGAATATATAATCATTAACATGGGATCCAGATGTTCTTTCAAAAATCAAAATATTACATACACTATTTTTTAAATCACTTTCCTTACTTATTTTTTCATGTTATATTTATTAAACTAGATGCTAGTTAAAAAATATTCTTGCCTCTCTGTGTAAATCATAACATAGCATTCCATCCATTGAAGAGTCTGCATTTGGACCAGATGTAAAAAGTATCTTTGATTTTGCTCTTTACTGTCATGAATTATGGCCTCAGTCCACTGGAAACTCTTTTTCTACAGTTCTGAAAATGTTATCCCCAAAGAAACTTTGTGTTCACACAACTCGTGAGGTAATCTATCTGCAATGGGGATCATGAATGGTGAAGGTCATTGTATATCATGTTGAGAGATATGCAAAATCTGCCAACTGCAAGAGGTGAGTAGTGTATCCTGAAAGAAAATCAATTTGGCATTGTTGTTTAATTTTCCATGTTGGGCACCTGTTACAGGGACATGTCCTGGCACTGACATTCCCTTAGTACCACAGTTACATGGGCCTCAATTTTTAAAAAAAATTTGTCTCTGCATGAGTTGCCTGTATTAAAGCTTTGGAAAGGGTGGAGCTGGAGCTTCTTAATTATAAAGGTTGAAACTGAAACTTGAAACAAAATTATATAGATTTAAAAAGAGAAATTAAAAGTTGTAGGTCCTGTTCCCAGGCTTTTTAAATTTTATCTAAAGGGTCCTCTCTTTTAATCTCTGAAGAAGCTTGGAATGCAATTTTCAAATTGGTTAATTCGTCATCTTTATGTGCCCGTCACTCCCTCCGACAACTTAAAGTAGTCCATAGAGCTTATATGTTGTTTGAGGCTTCAGTTGCTTGAATTCCAGATAACAGGTGTTTTACTGTATTTGTTGTTTAAAATGTACTTTGCTCAAGGTTACAAACATGATCATAATTTCCTTAAACAATATATTTGATACAATCTTCCAATATCTACCTAGAAATTTTGGATGGGGCATATATTGTAATCCTATATAAAAATGAATTTATGTTAATATTTTCTTTTTGGTTGGCTAATTTTACCTTATTTGTACTGACATTACCCATGTAAATAATTAGGCATTGTCTGCACTGGAGAGGGTCATGAAAGCTAGGGAATTCAGGGAAAGGTGATGTCCTGAAATGTATGCACATCATGAAAGAGGAGGTGTTGGCAGTCTTGAGGCACATAAAGGTGCATAAGTCCCCAAGGCCTGACCAGTTAATGGCAGGACTTCACATCCAGCTCTCAGCTAGATGTTTGGAAGGGATGAAACATGAATGTCATTTGAATCTGGCTGCTGAGCAGTGGAAAAATGTGAGGATAAAAACAAATGCTGGAAACATTCAACAAGACAACATTCAGCATCTGTGCAAAGAGAAGCAGACGTCATATTTTATCAGATAAAAGATCTTGGATCTGAAATGTTTGGCTTCCACAAATACTTTCTGAGTTTTCCTAGTATTTTCAGTCTTTACTTGAGATTTTCAGTGTCTACAGTTTTATTCATTTTTATTAATAGGAAAACATAAATGCTCGACTTATTCTACATTATTTTAATTCTATTGTAAAATCTTTAAATGTTTCGATCAGAGACAATAAAAAGAGTTTAAAAAGACCCTTCAATATTTTTTGGTTCACTTTGCATCTTTCCTCTTGGCTCCAGGTTGTCCAGCATCTATGTCAAGGGACAGTTCACGTGGATGAATGAATGAAGACTGCAGTTAGAGAGCTAGATCCAGGATAATTTGAAAATCAAGTTTGAACACTCTTCTCTCTGACCCAGAAGTATATCTATCAACCTAGCTCAGCTGACATAAGTAAGGAGCAGTATTGCATGGCTTGCACAGAAATCATTATAATGGAGTTACAGTTATAATTGAATTTAAATTATGCTTCCTGTCAAATGATATTTCAAAATATTGGAGGTTAGAAGCCTAATGGGCTCAGTATTTTGTCAAAGTCTGTTTAGCTTCCAAAAAGTAAAAGAGTGCATTAAGTAGATTGGTTGATTGGAGGTTACACAAGTTTATGTTCTTTTATTCTATTCATACCAGTTTCAACTGATAAATATCAGGAAGACCATTTATTTCTCAACAATGTGACGAGGCAACATTCTTAAGAATTCTGGCTGTGATTTAAAAAAAACACCAAAATATCATTGTTCATTGGAATAATCACCTTCACTTGCAAGCCAAAGCAGAAAAGGATTAGATTGTTGGATTCAAAAGTTTTTGATAGAATAAATCTAAATTGATGTATTCTTGAGTCTTTAGGTAAATGGAGAATAAGAGTCAATAGCTTTACTTTCTTATTTCCTTGAAAAGGAACCATCTGCTTCCCTTAACTCTAGGAGGAAGCTCTAAGTATCTTGCTTCTAGCTTCTTCTATTCCCTTGCAACCGCTGCAACCGTGCCTGCCTGTCCCGCATCAGACTTGTCAGCCACAAACGAGTCTGCAGCTGACATGGACTTTACCCCTCCATAAATCTTCATCCGCGAAGCCAAGCCAAAGAAAGAAATACATATGGCATCCATATTTCTTTCAAAAATCAAATATTACACTCAAGATTCTATCTCCTATCTTGTACAATAAGTCACAGTACTTCATAATGGCAATTAAAATAATTTTATGGGTTGAACTTTCTGTTTTTATCCTTACCGTCTCTTCAGTTTAGTATATAATCAATAAAAAAATCCAACTGGAATGATGAAATCCCTGCTGAAACTTATTTATAACTCCTCATAAATCTCAATCCTAATAAATGGTCAAAATAACTTGAAATCAATGTTCATCCAAATATTGAGAATGTAATATTTCGCTCCTCACTATGGCAGTATCAGATTAACCTCCATGCAGTTTTTCTACACACAGTAAAATCAATATTTTTGCATGCAAACATTTGCAAACAATGTATAATAAAACAAAGAATAAATATTTTGCATCTACCAACATGACCTGGAAAATCTCAGGATGTACCGACCTAAGAGAGCCTCTACTTCCTCAGGAGTTTGCGGAGGAGCTAGTGGAGTTGTTCAAGTGAACCGGTACGGACATGGCCTGTTTCTGTGCTGTAAATGGTTATATGGTTATATGACATGTTTCCTATAGAATGAACAGCATTGCCTTGTATTTATAAAGCTTTCTTCCATGCAGGTAATGACTTGCCACAGCAGTATATTCCATTGATGGCTTTTCAAAATAGGATCAGAGACATCCAGTAGTTAAATGTTACTGGCTATAAATTCCAATCTGCAATATAAATCGAAATCTAATGTCTTGTTGAGAATAATATCAATCTCACACAGTAGGGACTGTAGATCATATTTAAAATGGAATTATCCTAGCTCTTTTATAAGAAGTCGGTCAATCAGCACTTGTAGGGATGATTATGGATTTGCAAAAGGACATGCTCTTTGTTGAGGGCAAACTGTTGCAGTAGGCATAAAGATTCTAAGCCTAATTATTCGGACAAATTATTTCAGTAAATGCCAATAAATGATAATTTTTCAGAAGTAGGTCATAGCTTCCACTTTTAAAAAAATCAGTTAACCATACTTTAGAAAAGCTTTCCAGCAAATCAGCCTTAGGTTTGTTTTAAACATCCCGAATAATATCTTCAAAACCTCTCAACGAAGGGAAACAACACTTAGTACAATAAATTTTAAAATAAGATTTGCATCATATGTGCATATTCTTTTTCTCAGTTGAAAAATAAAAGAGATTAATGTCCTTTCTTTTGGCCTGTGGATTGTAGACCTTCCAGATCTGTATGAATTGAGCCAGTTTCTGCGCTTTCCACATTTTCCCTTTTATTTTGCCTTGTTATTTTGCTTCTCTCTCCCCTTGTGAAGGTGAGACCAATGTCTTTGTTTGACTGAGCTGCAGGAACAGCACAAATAGTGGTTATTCTTCATGTGTGATTGAAGGCGGACAGTGAGCAGAATATAAACTGAGTGCATTGAAGCCAAGCCCAATACTGCATTCTACAGGAGTGGTACTGAAGGCTTAGGGGTGGGAAAGGACTGTCAGAGCGAGAGACAGAAGAGCGAGAATCTTGATTAATTTTCTTCCCTCCCTCCTGTAATAATTTCAATAATCACTTTACAATCGGCTTGGTTAATCTAATCCTGGAAAGCAGGAAATTTAATTGTGTTTTTGTTTAAGTAGCTCACCAGTGTAAAACAAAAGAAGTTTGCTTTAATCTATGCAATTGATCCACATTTAAAAATGAGTCATAAAGGAATGATTGGAGTCCTGAAATAGAACTTGCATTAATATAGCATCCTTGCATCTCCCAGAAATGTCCTAAGGTGCTTCACCTGCACTGATGTATCTTTCAAGTGCCATGATTAATATGTATGCAAATGCAGTTGCAAATAATTAATGATAAGACCTGAGAACAATGTTTGCTTAGCCTGTTTATTTAGGTGGCCTTGCTGGCCAGGCATTTGAGGGCTATCGTGACCTTTCATTTCCCTCTGTGTACCAGTACAGATAGACTTTGATTTAAAACTTTTCTTGAAGGATAGTGCAGCTATCTGAGTGTCCTCTGATTTAGAGATGAGAGTGCCACTGTATTTAGTATCATCTAGCTCAGGTGCGTATTCTCTGGTCTGGTCTTTAGTCTTTAGGGCAGCTCGATTGGCGTAGCAGTTTGCGCAATGCCCTTACAGCGCCAGTGATCGGGACTGTGGTTTGAATTCCATGCTGTCTGTAAGGTATTTGTATGTTCTCCCCATGTATGAGTGGGTTTTCCCTGAGGGCTCTTGCTTCCCTTCACAATTCAAAGTGTACCGAGGGGTGTAGGTAAATTGGGTGGCATGGACTCATGGGCTGAAGTGACCTGTTACCTGCTGAAGACAAATTGAAACTTGAATTTTCAACAACCTTTGCCCACAAACTGGGAAACAAAATGCAGTAATATTCAACCAGAAGGACTACTTAACACTTCTCAAGCAAACCATAAAGTGGCTAATAATTACAGTCTTGACAGCAATGCACACACTTCATAAATGAATAGCAAAACCGATATTGCGCCTAAGTTTTTGATCATGGAAAATGAGAAAGGCCATCACTATTACAATGGGATCTTGGGCAATTGGGTCAGTGGGGTGAGGAATGCAGATGGGGTTTAATTTGATAAAGTGTAAGGTTAGTAGGTTAAATCAGGGCAGGACATGCCCGATAAATGGTGGGGCCCTCGGGAGACGTAGAACAGAGGGCTATCGGGGTACTGGTGTACGGTTTCCTGAAAGTGGCAATGCAGGTGTACAGGGTGACAAAGAAGGTGAGACAAGCAGAGGTAAATGGAATGAGTTCAGGTGGGCAACTTGGCTGGCATTGAACGAGAAGAGCCAAAGGGCCTGTTTTCATGCTGTACGGGTCCATATAATTCTACCGATGGTTAGAGATCTAGATTCTATGACAGAAAATATTCCACCGGCTACAGAGATGTGTTTCTCCTCAAATAAAATGTCAATCCTTGACTGATGAGCAGCAATTCAACAGTTAAATGAAAAGATTTCTGTTGCAATTCTGGTGCGGAAACAGCAATGAAACAAAATTATTTTTCTACCTTCAGTGACTCATGCATCATATCAAGTAAATCACAAACTAGTAAGATACTTTATCCACTGTCCGTCTGTTACTTACTTACAGTCACATTCTTTTGACAACTGTACATTATTAAAATTCAGTCCTTAAAAATAGTAAAACCTTAATGGACCTCATTTCAGTATGGTGATAAAGAACAGAAATCTTTTTACATTATTCTTTATAGAGTAGAATATTTGAAACTCAGCTCTGGACAAAAGATAAATGTAGTTTGCCATTGTATGTCGCATTACGCTATTACATTTGTTCATGCCTCTCCTCATGAGACTAAAATGTATGGCATTGCTTTTGTTCCCTGTCCTCATTTCTGTCGTATGTGAGGAGTGTGCCATTCCTGCCATAAGTAGTGGTGAGCATATACTGCAGCCGTTTATTTATCTGGGGAATGAGAAGATGGTTTTGTAACAAGACGCCAGGGGCAGAGTTTTAAGTGTAGCCAGCTGAGTGTTCCCTTGAGGAAGGCTTGACTGAAAAGATGGAGGACACCAATTTATCACAGTCTTTGTTCTGCCCCACATTTAATATCAGAGCACCAAATTGCATCAAAAGTACTTTGACAAATGAAACATGTTTTTCGAGCAATATTCAAATTCAGTTGCAGTATGATGATTTGGGTTCCTCGGAGTGGCAAAGACATGTAACCAGCCTTAAAATAAACCTCTGCACCATCTACTGTGGGTTGGGTCTTCCACTGTCAGCAAACAGTTGAAAGTAAAACAGCTCAATTTAATTAGATTGATAGGCAAGGAGACCTATTTTCCCTGGATCTTGCTGCCGGTGTAATTCTGCATGCTCAAAGGACAATTCAAAGTTTGCTTTGATTGGACCACACAATAACTCTTATTTTATTTCAATAGACCCAATTATACTCTGCAGGGAGAGAGGCAAATTTATCACGGCTTCTTCTGCATTTACTTCTCCAACTAGGTAAGATGTCACTAATTCAGGGAAAAAGACCTACAGCATAAGAAAATGTGGTGAAGTGACTAATGTGAGAAAAAAGACTTTATATTTTACAAGCTCAGCACATCCCAAAATGCTTTTTGGCCAATTACATACTTTTGAAGTGTGGTCATTGTTACAATGTGAAAGCCAACCAATTGGAACATGACCAGGTCATCAAATTTTAGTGATTTTGGTTGAGAAATGGATATTACTCAGAGAGGCAGTTTGTGTATGAAATAATCTGTGTTTATATCTCAAATATTAAAATTGTTAGATGCCGTGCTGAATATCTATTTTTAACATCCAACTGTAACTTTTTAAAATCTCAGTTGCTTCTCGTTTTAAATATTTTTGGTTGTTTGAATTAGAATTAGTGGCTGCAACAACAACTCATCCAGTTAAAGATGTGTGGTTTCTTATTGGGATAATAAAAAATCCTTAATAATCATAGTGAAATGGAAAAAGAATGGAGAATGTTAGGTGGGGAAAACAGGGATGCAAATCTTGAGAGTTGGGAACAGAAAATCCATTGTGTTGAAGGTGAAAATGCAAATAGAAGTTCTTGGGGATGATGGTGGTTACTGAGTTGGGAAAGTTCAGATCAGAGGTCAGAGTTGATAATAGACAAAATGCTGTGACATCATCAAGATATTGATTCATTAAGAAACGAATCAGTACAGATATAGGAGAAAAAAGAATTCATGAGACAATTATCTGGTGAGCTTCTGGCATAAAATGAATTGCGTTATACAGTGTTTGTGAGAAAGAAAGCCTTAACAATGGGACTAACTGTGCGTCAGAATATTGAGTGGTGGGGACTATTTTCAATCACTTTCATGAGATGATCTCTCGCATGGTTATTGTGACACACATCTCACAGTCAGTGCAAAGATACCCACAATTACTGAGACTACATTAAAATGAACAGGGCAGATTTCAGTGCACTTCATATTCAGTGAGATCAACGATGCCATGAACTCGGGCAAGTTCAATCTTGCCTCTAATTGTCCGAGCACATTTTATATCCATATTAACTCCACTCACTTTCAAAATCTCACTGAGACAGTTGGGATTTTCAACGGCAAAGTAATCCAATCTATCTGTTAATTGTCTAAAGGAGACTTTAAGTACCTTTCCTGAATCCAGCACCTTGTTTCGCCATATCGTCTACCACGGCTCCTTATTTTCATTGTCTATGCTGCTCCTCTTTGTTCCATTGTTATTGCCGAGCTGTGCTTTTTCTTAAGAGGAAGTCTATTCTAAAGCAAGGTGCTACGCAGGCCTCTGTAAAAAAAAATATTTTAATCTTCTGAAGGTATCAAACTACAGAAGCAGCAGTTTGCTGATATGATGTGAACTCTGGTATCTTTAAAATCGAGCTAAAATTTGGCTAATGTAACTTATAGATTGAAAAAATTATTTTTCTTCTCTTTCTCCAGGGTTGTTTTCTTGCATTTCCTCAGAACTTTGTCAAGTGCAGGTTTCATTAGATCAACACATCATCTCAGCCAGAGGATGGAAATCAAACTTAAAGATGAGCATAATGGAATAATAGAACTGCTCTGGAGAATGGGCATCAACTTGGTCGTTGAGGAGTCTGAAGCCTTGAGATGTTTGTAGAATTAAAAGAATTCTGAAGTTAGAAAGTGACATGCTGTCAAAAGGATGGCAGGGTTATGGGCATTTAAAAAAAAGTCATTCATAGATAGTGAACTTTGCTGGCAAGACCAACATTTATTACAAGGAAATGCTGCGTTGAATTTTGGGTGAAATTACTTTGAAATGACCATTATCTTGATTCACTCTGTTGATGTGCAATCATCTACCACCTGAAATGTACAATCGAATTTCCTTTGCCAGAAAGTGTATTGAAGTAAACTGATAGTTTGAATAGTCCAACGAGCCACACACTTTGTAGCGGATGGCTTGTTGGACTACTTAAGAGGGCAGTTCAGAGATAGCATTTTTCCTGTGATTTGGTGTGGTGTACAGGCTGGACCGCTGCAATCGTGTCTGCCTGTCCCGCATCGGACTTGTCAGCCACAAACGAGCCTGCAGCTGACGTGGACTTTTTACCCCCTCCATAAATCTTCGTCCGCGAAGCCAAGCCAAAGAAGACAGGCTGGACCAGGTAAAGCAGCAGAACCACTCTTATAAAGGACAACAGAAAACTTGGATAGTTTTCACCACAAACTTGTTGTTTCGAAGCTTGGTTACTGACATTAAATTTCTATATCAAATTTATTTAAGTGAATTCAAATAATCCATATACCACAAAGGAGTTTGATTTGAAATCTAAAACAGCTTTATTTTTCTACTGAATAAACACGATCGTTAATATGTTTTTTATATGAGGGACATGGATGATCTAGTTATATGTTCACATTGTTTTGTCACCATTCTGTCAAGTTATATTGCAGTATTACTTCCCTATGTTCATCAAAATGTGAAATTTTATCAGAGTTGAAAGAGAAGATGCAGGTGAAATATGAGGTTTTTAGAGCTGGGGCGATATACCAAAATATGGGGTCAGACTTTCAGGCCTGAGAAGAGGAGAAATCTGTTGATGCCGAGAACAGTGATGCTTTGGAATTCTCTAAAAAGGTTCTATTCCATTTCGTTCCAAAAGGAAGAATGCATGAGGAAGTGCTGCGTTGAATTTGGGGTGAAATTACTTTGAAACGGCCAGTACCTTGAGTCACTCTATTGATGTTGAATCATGTACCACCTGGAATATACAATCTAATTTCTTTTGCCAGGAAGTGTATTGAAGTAAACTGATATTCTGAGGATTAGTTCCAGTATAAAGCTGAAGTAAATAGTCCATTTTCCCCCCCATTGATTCCTATTACAAAACAAAAAATCAATTCAACAGCCATTTTCTGCAACTGACTCCATGGCCTTGAATTAGTCAATTTCAGAGAGCAAACATTGTGTCCTTTATTGAAGATGGTCACTAGCCTGAACCCTTTTATTATTCTGCATCATAGTTTATCCATTTTTTTAGAACTGTTTCACAATAGGATGCTATTGGAGTGTTTTACAGTGAAACATAAAATATTATAATAAATCCTTGTGAAATCCTTATGACAAGTGGAAAAAGTCTTAAGGATTGAATCAAATACACCTTTAAAATACCTGAGTGATATTAATTTGATCTGTCAGGTTGAATCGTTTCTATTAAATACAAAAGGATGGAAGATGAATGGATCTCATCCTTTGAAGCTTCAGTATATGCAATTGCTACAATAATGAAAGGAAATACAGATGTTCTTCGACTTACGATTTTTCAAAGTTACGGCGGTACGGTAGCGATATGCATTCTAATGAAAATACTGTACCTCTACCTAGTTACTTAGTACGGTAATTTCACATTTCACCAGATGGTGGTGTTGGTGTGACTGTCATTATTCGTTATCATGCAACACCTGATGATGTATGCTTTGGCTGGCGCTATATTTTATGATTAAAAATTGGTTTTTTTCAGTGTGGAATAAAAGATATTCAACATTTAATTATAAAATAGGCTTTGTTTTTGATAAATTTGCCCAGCTATAGGCTACGGTAAGTGGTCTGAGCACATTTAAGGCTTTGATGTTCTTTATTGACGTGATTTTTCCACTTACGATGGGTTTGTCGGAACGTAGTCCCATTGTAAGTCGAGGGGCACCTACATATCATTTAGTTTGCTGCTTGACACAATTGCTAATCTTCAATAAAGATAGGTTACATTCAGAATTGCATTTTTTATGCCGACCTACATTGTCCAGGTAAACTTTCAACTGTTTTATAACTCACATTTTTATTGATTTTTGTTTGTCTTCTGATCCATTTACTGATCTCTGCCATAGTTTAGTTTCAACTGTTGAGATATTCACATGGATAAAGGCACCTTTTTTCTTGGTTGGCTCTCCTGATTTGTTGAACAATTCAAACTCCTGCTGGTCCCTCACATATTCTCTCTTCTGCATACTGATTTTCCTTCCAGTTCTGACTCTCTTTGTGTGATGCCCATGGTCCTCGATCACACCATATGGATATCACATCAAATTTTCCCCATTGTCTAAGTTTCACTGCTTATTTGAAACGTGCTAGAATCCATAGAGTGAAATATTGCATGGGTACAGGCCCCTTTGGTTCAACAGGCCTATGTAGAACAAGTTGCTGGCATGAACTAGTCCTATTTGCCTGTGTTTGCCCCATATTCCTCTAAACCTTTCATATCTATAAACCTGCCTTTTAATCATTGTAATTCAATCCATGTCAACCATTCTGGAAGCTTCTTCAATACTCATCATCCTCTGTGTGGGAAAAAAATGCCCCTTAGCCCCTCCTTAAATCTTTCCAACTTCACCTTAAAGCATTGGCCTCTAGATTGAGCGTTCCCTACTCTGGGAAAAAGACTGCAATCATTCAACTAATCTATTCCCCTCATAATATTATCAACTTCTATAAGGTTACCCCTCAGCCTCCTATGTTCCAGGGAACAAAGTCCCAGCCACTTTCCTCCAGTCTCCTTTCATAGCTCAAGCTCTCCATTCCTAATAGCATCCTCGTTGATCTTTTCTGCACCCTTTTCAAATAATGATATCCTTCCTAGAGCTAGTGATCAAAACTGCACACAAGATTTCAAGTGTGGATGTAAAAGTTGGACCCCCCCCCCCCCCCCCCCCATTTTTGGCCTTAGCCGCCCACCCATCCAAGCTCCAAAATTATTTAAAAAAAAACAAGATTTCAGGTGTGGTCTCACCATTGTCTTGCAGCTACTTTGGATTTCACGCCTTCCCCATCCTCTACCAGACAAGCAACACCAACAAATCTACCCACCAGGATATTGGTCCCCATTCAATTCAATGTTTGATATTGTGGAATGCCATTTTCAATTGAATGTCAGAAATGTATTTCAAACAGCAATGTGTTAATATTTGGTTGGACAAATCTTAGAATGTGAAGTTAAATGGACATTAGATCAAATGGTGTGCAACTGGGGAGAAAAATCCAGTGGTGTAGGAAGATTAAATCACACTAAGTAATGGAAGAGAAAACCATGTTATTCCAATGTTAGTGTTTTTGGGAAGTGCAGTGGAATGTTTAATCGAGCTGAGAGACCATGGATAAAAATGGAGTCATTACTGGGGATTGGCCTCACAGGGACAATAGGAAGTAAAGATATATTACTGATGTTTCAGGCCTGAGCACTTCTTCAAGGTATGGGAAGAAGCCAGCAGCACCTGAATAAAAGAAATATCAGGGGGAGGAGTTCAAACCAACAGACAAAAGGGGATAAGTGGAGAACATTGTTTCCAAGAGAGAAAGTGATATTTAGTGATGGTGGAAAGTGATTAAGGGAACAGAAAGATGGTAAGAAAGGCAATTCTCAGAAATCAGAGCTGATGGCAAATATACTACAAGTTAAATTGACTGGACTTGCCAGCCTTTTATAATCAATGGCTGCATGTGTAAGGAACAAAGATATCAATGTGAGGCACTGACAAAAATAGGGATTATAGGTCTTCATTAACCATCAATAATTGATATCAGAAGAGGGAGAGCTGAAGGACACTTAAGGATTGCAACTAAAATGGAAATGATATCAATGCCACATCAAAATAATTGGTCATAAAACAAGTTTGCATACAAGTATAGAGATGAGCGGCAAACATATGCTCTTACAGGTGACGAAAGGCCAGGTTTTTATCAGTTGTATTCATTGAAATAAACACCCTCAAAATAGAATACAGCATTTTGATTTTAATAAAGGGCTTCTTGTAGACCAACATCTTATATTTCTGATTCAATTGCCAAGTATGCTTCAGTGAAGACATTCATCATGTGTATAATATTTTACGGCCATTTAAACTGTGGCCATAGGTTCAATTTGTTCTCCAATAAGTCAAACAAGGATTTTGGAGAGAATTGTAAGCATAAGTGTACGACCTCGAGAGGAGGGGTGGTCGGGGGCGGGGGAGAACTGCCCTTCCAAATTCAGCATGCATGTGCTTGGACCACTTCTGCTCGCAGCCAGTGACATCTTACAGCTAGCTCTGGGTCATTGAGTGAGGAACGGCAGCTGGCAATCCTGCATCTCCAGTCAACCATGGCAACAGGTGAAGATCAGTGCCATTAACCCTGACAAAGGTGGGTGGATGGAATGGAATTTAATTGGAAATGTGGTTACATGAACAATTAAACTGGCGAGAGGCATTGGTTTTGGATTTACCAAGTTCCAAGTTTGAGCGTTGTCGATTTCCATCACTCCCGGCAACATGAATGGGAGCAAAGGACCTTATAGTTGAGGCTTTAGACTAGTCAGAGAATGTGTTTAGACCTCTCCTGCCCACAGTGGGTGGCTGGGTGGAGAGGGAAGGGATAGAAACATGGTTAAACTGGCAGAAGGGCACTGGTTTTTTCTTTGTGCTAACTGTGTATCATCAATTGATAAAAAGACTTTTCATTAGAAATTGGTACAACTCCAAATATCTGAAATCTTATTCTCTGAAATCTTCATTTATCCAAACATTTTTAAAAAGTTCAGATGAATGAGGATATCCGAAACAAATCAGAAATCCTCATTTATCCGAAATGAGGTGGGGAGGTGTCGGTGATTGGCGGTGGCCAGCAATTTTGGGAAGAATTGCACCTTAGTTTTATGCTTAAAAAGCTTTCCATTGTTGTTTGTTTTTGTTTAAACACTGTTCGAAGTGATTTTAAAAAAAAATGACCAGTTATATGAAAAAAAAACATTTATCTGACATAGGCCCGGTTCCTACCATTTCGGATAATTGAAGTTGTACTGTGCTCATGTTTTTATCTGTGTAAAATTTTGGGCAAATCAACCCCTCTTCCCCCTCTTAATCAAATAATCCCCACACCCATTAATGTAAGTATGTAGAACCTTAGCAAGTGGTTGAAATTATAGTATAAATATATTCAAAGGATCGGCCAGACACGTAAGAGGGGGAAAATAGCAGAATATGTTGAATATGCTGGTGCGAAGCAGATTTTAAGGAAGAGGGCGAGTGAAGGTGTAATGATTATGGAGCAAAGACATACGATATTAAACCATAATATGATAGGATCAATGCTAAGGGAGGAAGAAAGAATGGAACACCTGGGGAAAAAAGTCAGTATTGTATTTTGATTATAATTTGGAGTTTGAGCAACACCCCAAAAATAACTCCATTTCCCCTTTAACAATACAGTCTCTTTGAGATAAACTGTCATATCACAAATTACTTTGGCCTCACTAGGCCTTTTCACACCACAGTGTACAAGTGGGTAAACCAGGCAATTTGACCTGTTACCTACCTGGGAATTCCACAATGTGAAAAGGTCGGAACGGGGCAGGGCCAGTCAAAATCGACCAGCCTCTGAGACCTAGAGCAGAGGTAGTCTCGGAGTCCGGCCGAGTTCACCTGCCAATCCCCCTTCTGGCAGTGTGAAGAGACGAATTACTTACCTGGGTAAGCTTCGTGATGTTAGCGCTTGCAGGCGTGCGTGGAAACTAAAATGAGAAACAATTATTTTGACTATCCCCAGCTGTCTGTTGCACCCCCACCCCTGTTCCCGGCCATCTGTTGCGGCCCCCACCCCGTCCATCACCATCATCCGGTAAACTCCAGCAGCAATGCATCCCTGCTGCCTCATCAGGAGTTAGATGGGGGGGAGGCAACGGACAGCCAGGTTGGGGGGCGTGGTGGGCAGCAACCAACAGCCAGGGGCAAGTCTGGGGATGTACACACATGCACAGCCGAGATGTCCCAATTAATAACATGAAGTCTGCAGTGTACTGTTGAGAACGCCTGCCCCTCCCAGTCCTTATATTTCTTCTTTACGATAAGAAATGTAACAACAGATCTCATAAGGTGACAATACTGTGGACTTGGAGTAGTGAGGGGATCCCCTTTGGGACTTCCTGTGAGTGTTACTCATGGTGTCATCACTGGGAGTGGGACTCCCCCCCACCCCCCCCACACCCACTAAAATGCCCGGTAGCTGATTTTGCCGGGAAGTAATGGTGCGGTGTGAAAGATCCGGGAGGCGCAGCCTTCTTGGGAACTTCACCTGGGTCCCAGGAAGGACACCCAGCTTCGGCGGTGTGAAAGCACCTACTGGCTGAAATTTTTTAAACTACTCACCATTTATCGAAGAATTTCAGGCTTTGCAGCTTCTAGAAAGAAATCAGTATTACTTGCATGGTTGACATCTGTGCTCCACGTTACTTTACCATAGTATGGAGCCTTTCACTGTTGATTTAGCCCATACAGCAAATAGGAGCACTGTTCCAGGGATCCATGGTTGGAATCTGAGGTACGAGAGGAAATCTTTCAAGTCTAACAAGTGACTGTTGTCATACACAAGTCTGGCATTGTTGAGCCACATGCGAGTGGCTTCAGGAGGCCCTTGATTAATGCAAACACTACACTAAACCTACAAAAGTAAAGAAAAGAACAGGCCCATTTAGTCTTGCCAGTTTGCTAGCATTATGCATGCAAATTTGCTTCTGTCTTTGGAAAGGCGCACTCATCTCTGAATTAGTAAGACATAGCATCCAGCACCAGTCCCCATTTCTTATTAAAATTAAACTAAGATGGATTGTAATATATGAAACCTAAAATAAGCAAATTCATCTTTGAAAAAATATCTGGCAAAAATTTTCCTTATTCTTGCTGTGTCAATGAGATCAGAACATGCCTGGATTATGTGCAGAAATGCTCTGATCAGAGATTCTCAGAACTTGTATGTCAGCTTTGTAAATGGTACGAAAATAAATGACTGGTCTTAGTTCCTTCACCATTACAGACCCAACATCTGGTTCTCTCACCTTTGACCGTATTCTGTGATTTGACTCATTGCTCATTACACAACCATCCTGAAAGAATGGTTGCATCAGTGTAATGCAGTGCACGGGTGTGATTCTATCACCAATGTGTACATGTACAGATGGTAGTGTAGGATGACTGTGATTGGCTGAGAGTGTAGCCACACCTACTGGCAGGTCTTAAAGGGTTGCTCCTAGCCAGACCAGGTCATTCTGGACTGGTCGACCTACATGTGATACGCTCCCGTCTTTTAGTTAATAAAAGCCTTGGTTTGGATCAACAAATCTTTTATTCTTCCGACGTGCTCTACAATGGGGAAGCAGCATTTCTCTCAGCAAGTCTGTTGCAGCTTTCTGCAGGTTCTTGAAATGAGAATTACAGCCACTGGGTCAAATAGTCACGGGGCAGGGAATGTCACCACTCTTGTTAAGTGCTTGCTTCAGGCCTTTCAGTGTTATCGCAGGAACATCCCCTGCACTTTTCTACTGTCTCTTCAGAAATGCATCAAACTAGCTCACCACTGCTGTTTATTTTTGCGAGCAAATACATGGACATGTCGGTGATCGCCTGCTGCTAAAATAAACTTGTTGCAGCAGTGGTTGGGTCATTGACTGAACACATGTAGATATCAAGGCCCAAGACACCTAGCCAAAATCATGCGTTAACAGGAAATGATATAATTTCATCAGTGTGCAGCTGTTCGGTGATCAGTGCCACAGAATAATGCAGGTTTTCACACACCAGTCGCACTTCCAGGATTCTGTTCCAGTAAGTGGCTTTGGCAGTATCTTAACTCGATGCTTTGATGTTTGCTGCGGTTCCTTCCACTGGTTAGCGTTCAGGTACTTCAGTGCTGTAGGTTCATCAGGTTGGAAATTTCAAGGATGCCTGGTGCCTGCTTGAGCCCGACTGACCATCTGCCTTTATGATCAAAGTATATGCCGGTCCATATGCTGGATTATTAAACTGTTACTGATTGCTGACATTCCTCCTGTGAATTTGCAGTTCAGCGCTGCTCGGGCTGTTCTTTCAAAACTACAATTGTGTCCAAGGACAAAATAAAGTGTGGTGGATGTAACTTCCCCCTCAAGGATTATCTGCTGGTTTTCAACCAATTCTGTTCTGCATTTGTGACATGTAGTCCGATGAGAACATGGTCACGTGGGTTTTTTCCTGTCACTACTTGCCCTGTGTCGCCGAAAATGTCCTCCCAGAATCACAGTGTGGCTTTCGCGCAAACAGAGGAACTACTGACATGGTCTTTGCCCTCAGACAGCTCCAAGAAAAGTGCAGAGAACAAAACAAAGGACTCTACATCACCTTTGTTGACCTCACCAAAGCCTTCAACACCGTGAGCAGGAAAGGGCTTTGGCAAATACTAGAGCGCCTCGGATGCCCCCCCAAGTTCCTCAACATGGTTATCCAACTGCATGAAAACCAACAAGGTCGGGTCAGATACATCAATGAGCTCTCTGAACCCTTCTTCATTGACAACGGTGTGAAGCAAGGCTGCGTCCTCGCACCAACCCTCTTTACTATCTTCTTCAGCATGATGCTGAAACCAGCCATGAAAGACCTCAACAATGAAGACGCTGTTTACATCCGGTACCGCACGGATGGTAGTCTCTTCAATCTGAGGCGCCTGCAAGCTCACACCAAGACACAAGAGCAACTTTTCCGTGAACTACTCTTTGCAGACGATGCCGCTTTAGTTGCCCATTCAGAGCCAGCTCTCCAGCGCATGACGTCCTGTTTTGCGGAAACTACCAAAATGTTTGGCCTGGAAGTCAGCCTGAAGAAAACTGAGGTCCTCCATCCCAGCTCCCCACCATGACTACCAGCCCCCCCACATCTCCATCGGGCACACAAAACTCAAAACGGTCAACCAGTTTACCTACCTCGGCTGCACCATTTCATCGGATGCAAGGATCAACAAAGAGATAGACAACAGACTCGCCAAGGCAAATAGCGCCTTTGGAAGACTACACAAAAGAGTCTGGAAAAACAACCACCTGAAGAAACACACAAAGATCAGCGTGTACAGAGTCGTTGTCATACCCACGCTCCTGTTTGGCTCCAAATCATGGGTCCTCTACTGGCATCACCTACGGCTCTTAGAACGCTTCCATTCAGCGCTGTCTCCGCTCCATCCTCAACATTCATTGGAGTGACTTCATCACCAGTATCGAAATACTCGAGCTGGCAGAGTCCACAAGCATCGAATCCACACTGCTGAAGACCCAACTGCGCTGGGTGGGTCACGTCTCCAGAATGGAGGATCATCGCCTTCCCAAGATCATGTCAGCTCTCCACTGGCCACTGAGACAGAGGTGCACCAAAGAAGAGGTACAAGGACTGCTTAAAGAAATCTGTTGGTGCCTGCCACACCACCAGTGGGCTGATCTCGCCTCCAACCGTGCATCTTGGCGCCTTACAGTTCGGCGGGCAGCAACCTCCTTTGAAGAAGACCGCAGAGCCCACCTCACTGACAAAAGACAAAGGAGGAAAAACCCAACACCTAACCCCAACCAACCAATTTTCCCTTGCAACCACTGTAACCGTGCCTGCCTGTCCCTCATCGGTCTTGTCAGTCACCAACGAGCCTGCAGCAGTCGTGGACATACCCCTCCATAAATCTTCATCCGCGAAGCCAAGCCAAAGATACTTGTCCTGTTCTTCAAGACTGCTGTGTCCTTCCAGATTTGTCCAATTCAGTTAGTAATGGAATTGGTGAGTTATATTCAAGGAGGACTTTGAAATCCCTCATCCAGAGTATATTTGCTACCCCTTGATAACTTCAATGAGAGTGGATGCCCTTGAATAGTGATGAAACAATGTGGGATATTGAGTGACAGATATTGTGCTTGGACGATATAAGGCTGGTGTTGCCAAAGTCTGCTGAAATGTTTTCTAATTTATTGCCTTCTGTACCGAGCTGCAGTGAAAGTTTCATTTTGCATGCTATCCAGTAAATCAATACAACAAATAAAACATAGTGCAGAGTGCATGATTACAGAGAGTGATCCATTAGAACAGATCAAGAGCAACTTCTTTATACCAATGTTTTGTTTGTTCAGAAATCTGACAACAGCAGGAAAGAATTTGTCCTTGAATATAGTGATGCACTCATGAATCTTCCTGAAGGAAGGAGGGAGAAAGGGGTTAGGGTGTGATTTTAGAAATGTGACCTACATTTCTGAGACAGCAGGAAGTGTGGATGGATGGAGAGAATGGAAGTTTGTGTGATGGTCTGAGCTGGGATTTGGGTGGTGCAGTCGCCGTATCACGCGGTGATGTATTCCAAGAGAAGAATGATAGGCGGCACCGTTAACGTAGTGATTGGTGCCTCACTGTTACAACGGCAGTGACCGAGGTTCGAATCCGGCGCTGTCTGTAAGGAGTTTGTACTTTCTCCTCCTGTCTGCGTGGGTTTCATCCGGGGGCTCCACCTTCCTCCCACTGTTAAAATGTATCAGGGCTGATGGTCAATATGGTGCCATGGGCTTGTGGGTTGAAAGGGCCTGTTACCGTGCTGTGAAGTTGTTGAGGGATACGGGGCGCACAGCGACTTTCTCCGGTCTTCTCAGGAGGAAGAGTCATTGGTGCGCTTTCGTTAGCCATTTCTCTAATCCTGAGATGACAAATTGAGAGCCCTACTTTGTAATGCTCTGCTGATCCTCTTTGCAGGCCTTCACCCCTTCCATGGTATGGCCACCTCCAACTTTTCCCCCTCCCCTTCAGAATATAGCAATCTATGTAATCTCAAGATCGTCACTGTCAAAAGTAACTATTTTATTGTAGATTTATTTATGATAGGAGTTAAATATTAATTTAAATTTACAGCATTCTATGTCCTTTCCTCATTTCACATATGGTTCTAAGATTCTTCTTCCTTCTTTCTACTATTAGGTAGTTTATAGGATACTTTAATTAATGTGATTGATACCTTTTATTTCAATCCACATGGATTTTGCTTCTAGCCTTCTGTTAACTACGTTTCTTTCTTCTCTTGCCATTGTGTTATCTTTAATTACTCTAATTAGTAGCATAACTTCATCCTTTCTGATTATATTGTAACCCCCATTATTTAATACTGGGGGACAAAACACTCTTCTGGGGTCTGGCCTTGGCCAGTGAAGTGCTTGTCTATTCCCTTAACTAACTGTTCTTTGGCCATTACTGTTTTCCTAGATTCCCGTCCACCCCACCAACTCTCTTTGCTGCTTTCCTCTGAGGCCAGGTACCCTCTGCTTAGTATGTTATGTAGGGCTAGATGCTAATACCCCTTATTTCACTACTGAGATTTGCTGTCTAGACTCTGCGAGGTAGCCAAGTGAGTGGTGGCAACTTCTGGGATGGGCACCCTCCTTCCTCAGTGTTTTGCTAATAGACTCACAACACCTCTGGAGGGCTCAGCAGTGAATCCCGACATCCCAGGCTCACCCCTAGATGCCCTTCACTCACTTGGGTGCCCAGGTGGAATCCTTTCTCCTCATCCTGAGCCACTGACTACCCATTTCAGCAGCTCTGGAGAGATCTTTGACTGCTTGTCGGTGTGTCTTTCGTCACACTCCTACCTCCCAGAGTAGCCTTGATGTCGATGTGGCTAAAATTCCTCCGCAGCCTACTTCAACACTCGCACCCTTGCCTTCCAGCCACGTTGCTGCACATCAGCTGCAACCTCAGTGTCCCTCAGTGCCTTGCGTTCATAGGGCCTCCTCCACTGCATCCTCCCTGGGCACTGTAAGTCCGATTATATAAATGTGATCGAGTGAGGCTGACAGCACAAGGTCTGGACTGAGGTTGGTTTCCACGATTTCATTGGGGAACCAGAGCCTCTAGCCTGAGTCTGCCACCATCTTCCAATCACGTGCCCCGCCTAGTTGCCCGGAATCTGATCCTGATGTAGCGATTCTGGCTTGACCCTCACTTTCCAGGACAAATGCTGTTAACGACCAGTGAGATGAAGAGGGAGGTAAAGTGTTAACAGTCATCTGTTGATTTTCCAGCACTGCTGCAAGCCACTGTAATGATATCCAAAAATGGTGGACATAATGAATTGAGTTTGGAACCACATAGACAAGAATTTTTGTCCCTAAAGTTAGTGTTTTCATTGTGACTTGACAAGTTTATTGACACTTAAAACTTTTATTAATGCCAGTTATTTTATTCCCTTTAATACAGTGGTTTTCAAACTGCATCCCCCACCCCCCAACTCACATTTCACTTTAATCAATCCCTAAATGCTCTGTGATTAGTAAGGGATTACTTAAAGTGGTATGTGAACGGGAAGAAAAAGTTTGAAAACTACTGTTTTAATCGTCATGTGCAGGGTTTCAGAACTCCAAAGGAAACGGCCCAACAATAATTTTTCTCAAGCCAAATATTTCAGTAACAATTGGGTCTAGAGCAGTGATTCTCAACCTTCCCTTTCCATCCACATATCAATCCCTTACTAATCACAGAGTACTGATGGCATAGGGATTGTTTAAGGTGGAATCTGAGTTTAGGGAGCTGTTTGAAAATCACTGCTTTAATATATAGTAAATAGAAACCTTGAACATCATGACCTGCATCTTTAGTCTTTCCTTTGATCTCCAGGAATCTCATTGAGGCTCTTTATTGAGTTGGTCCTCTTCCAGTTTTGCCCCTTGGCCTTTATTCCATAGAAAAGGGAGACATTTAGTGAGTGCAGGTAGCAAAAGGATGTCCTCCATTCAGGACTCCTTCAGAAATGCTGAATGAAATGAGTTACAATGAAGGTGGACTAGTGTTCAATGTAAAGAAAAGAATGTTATCAACCACTAATAAAGAGTAATTAAAATTCTGTTCTGACAATATACGATATAAAATATAAAATGGAGGAACCGCAGGCAATAATCTATAGTGGGACACCAGATGTGGTGGAATTAAATGAAACAATGCTACATTAAAAAAATAGGACAGGCAATTAAATAATGGGGGTTACAATATAATCAGAAAGGGTGAAGTTGTGCTACTAATTAGAGTAATTAAAGATAACACAATGGCAACAGAAGAAAGAAACGTAGTTAACAGAAGGCTAGAAGCAAAATCCATATGGATTGAAATAAAAGGTATCAATCACATTAATTAGAGCATCCTATAAACTACCTAATAGTAGAAAGAAGGAAGAAGAATCTTAGAACCATATGTGAAATGAGGAAAGGACATAGAATGCTGTAAATTTAAATTAATATTTAACTCCTATCATAAATAAATCTACAATAAAATAGTTAGCTTTGATAATGGCGACCTTAAGGTTAGATAGATTGCTAGATACACCAATCTGGTTCACTTAAGTTATTCAGGGAAGAATATCTGCTATCCTTACACAATCCAGCCTACAAAACCTCCAGCAATGAAACTGACGTTGTTCTTTTGGAAAAGGCCAAATGGGCAATCAGTTGTATCAAACTAGCATGAAGCACAATGATATCTAAAAAACCAGAGTGATCAGCCTAGAGCTTTAGACATAACAAAGATATTCTGCTCGGTCATCACTGCTTGGTCCTCCTCATGGAATGTCCTCGAAATAGCCAATCAGCAGACTGATCTGATCTATTGTTGGGATAGTTTCATTATCTCCAGATAGGTACAGTATAATCAGAGATGGTGGCAAAGGAGATTTTCTCCTTTACCAATATCCTGGAACTTACCATTGGCCAGATTCATAGCTTAATTTTTGTGGCTGCAGTAGCAGCCTCGAGACTGGATATTTTGCAGCAAACGCTTTACTTAAAAAGCCAACTACAAGGCACAAATCATACGTGATGGAATTCTGTCCAATAACTTAGATGAATACAGATTGAAAAACCTTTGAAGCTTAACATTATCCAAGACAATTCAGCCAGTTGGATTGGCATCCTATCTGTATTCTAAATATTCACTGCCTCAACCACCAATGCACAATGTCTCTGCACAAGTTATTCAATAAGAATGTATGATAGTGTCTGCTACCTTGGCCTCTATCTGTCGTGGTCGACCATTAGTATTGCTCCTCTGGTTTGTTTAGCAGCATTGCCTGTGGCTGTGGAGGCTGATCCTATAACGGCAGGCTCTGGCATATTGCTGCATGGTTGAATTGTTGTCAGCTGGGCTCTTCGATTAGCTCTCTGCTCTTCAAACTGACTCAAGATCACTCTTTCACCTTGATCTAGATGTTGATGAAGAGTACCTCGCCATTTGTTGCAGTCATCTGCTTTATACTCCCAGCATTCTGTTATTTTTAAGGCTTTCGTGCTGGATGTGCAGAGATCCTTGAAGCAAAGCTGGGGTCTACCAATGTTTCTCTTGCTTATTGCTAGTTCTCCCTAGAGGATGTCCTTTGGCAGTCTACCATCCTTCATGCGATGGACATGGCCCAACAATGCAGTCTGCATTGTCTTAAAAGCATGAACATTGTGGGAGGTCCAGCTCAGGAGAGGTCCTCAGAATTTGGGACTTTGTCTCTCCAGGTGATGCCGAGGATTCAGTGAAGGCTGTACAGGTGAAAAGTGTTAAGTTTCTTTTCCGTCTTGGAGTAGGTGGTCCAAGTCTTGCTACAATACAGGGGGGTGCTGATAATGCATGCATTGTACGAAGCAATCTTGGTCTTTGCAGTGAGTTTCTAGCTCTCCCAGACTATATGAGTGAACTCTGATAAAGTCTAATTCTCCTAGACTGTAGAGATGAACTGCATAGCAGACACCGATCTCAAATCAGATTCGGGATTTATTGTCATGGAATTTGGGGTTTTGCGGTAGCAACACAGCGCAAACATTCATATTATAACCGTCTTACAACATTACTACAAAAAATAAAATAATAATACAATACTAGGGCACAAAAAGTAAGGCAGTATCTTTGGTTCATTGATTATTCATGGATCTGAGGGCTGCCGGGAAGAAGTTGTCCTGCCCTTGAAAAATCAGCATATTTACCTGGAGATACTATCTGGGATTAGAAATACATTGCCTGCTAGTTTTACTTGTTTAACTTCACAGATAATAGCCCCGTGGAACTACCTTCTCAAGATTGACTGGAGCAAGTTAAATATAAAGAGGTGCTAGAGAACTGAAATAGTTACTCTGCTTCTCTTTCCAGTGGTGCTGTGTGACCTGCTGAGTGTTTTCAACACTTTCTATGTTTATTTCAGATTTCCAGCAGCTATTGCTTTGCCTTTAACTTTTGATTGAGGGTGGGTGTAAATGCCCAGCAACACTTGTGTCCTGCTTAAAAAAAAAGGCAAGAAAGGTAATTGAATAGACTTGTGTCACAAAACTATGTTTTCCTGGAGATTAAAGAGTTCTGGGATCATGAAAGGAAAATACACCAAAATAGGAAAGAAAAAGGAGTCTTGGGAAATAAAGGTCACAGCACAATACATTTCAAAAGACTGAGAAGAGCAGAGGTAATACAAAGAACAAAGCAATAAATGAGAGAAATATATACCAAGAATTATTAAATAAGGGTAACGTTGAAACAACTGGAAATGTTTTACATCGAAAACAAAGGAATAGCTAACAAACAGAGAAAAATTTAAATCAAAGTGAAAAGAACATCCAGAAATAAATGAACAGGGATTGTAGGAAGACGTAATGATCAGCTGATACCAAAAGACAAATCAGGAATCCAGTTCCAGTCCCTGAGGTGGCACAGTGGAAGTGGGGCAGTTGATGGAGCTGCTGTATCACAGCAGCAGTGATCCTTTGGTTCACTCAAAACCTCCATTGTTGCCTGTGTGGAATCAGCATATTCTTCTTGAGATTGTGTAGGTTTCCTGATTGAAAGGTGAGTGGTAGAATCAGGGCGAAAATGATGGGAGCGTGAGGCCAAAATGCAATCAAATGAGCGTGAGTTGACATAACAGAAAATGGATAAGAACGAGTAAAGGTATTGACTCAGATTGGTAGAGGATATTCCATGAGGAATACTGCCAAGGTCACTATTTTGTAGCAGGAATGGTAAAGCAATATTTTCCTTGGGGCATGGGGCAAAAAGAAGTTTGAATAGGTTGAGCAGCAGAGAGAGATCTGTCGGTGGGAAGAGAAAAAGCAGATGGAGGGATGAAAGAATCAGGGGCCCAAATCACAAAGCCTGTTGCTGCACATTGTAGCGCCACCCAAAGAGCAGAGGGTGAATAACACAAATGTACTCAAGAAGAAATGAGATAAGAGCATCAGGGGAGATAAGAATGTTTCTGGGACCATAGAAAGTTATGGGTTGAGATTCATGTAAAGCATAAACATGCATCTGTAAAGCCACAGACTATTGTTCATTTTTTGTGATTTTTATAAAGTTACTAAAAATGAAGTTATGCGTTGCTTTAATCTTGCTGCAGCTGAGGACAGAATTCTGAATGTGAAGGCAGAAAAATGAGGATTGAAAGTTTGGAGATGAATGCAGTGAAGGACAAAAATAAAATGTTCTCAAATTGATGGGTCTGAGACAGTGCTATTGTCATAGTGTGGTGAAATCTGCATTGACAATATTAGTTATCTCACTACAAAGAATCATTGCCTGCTAGAGTTCTAATGTAACATTTCTTTCAATAACTCACCAAAGAAATGAATCATATTGTGGGAGAAGGGTTTTATGAAAGTGATAAATACCCAAAGAGAAGGTGACATAGAATCAGATAAATTTGACTTTAATTGAAAAATATTTGGATACGTGTCATGTGTTAAGAAAATGGAAATAAATTGGGAATTGCTAAGCATCAAGCCAATGGAATAAACCAGTCAATTAGAAATAGTCTTTGTTTGTGTCTGGAGGTGCTCATTTTTTTGCTTCTCTCAGTGAAGCTAATTTTTACTTTAAGTGTGGGTGGAAGAGACCAAATTTCCCTTTTCATTTGTTTCAAAAGAAAAGAAAATTATTAGGGGTGTATAGCTGGCAGTGACTCGCCACCTGGCAGCTCTCTACCCACGCTCAAAGTGAACATTACTCTGTCTAGATTTCTTATTTGATGCCTGCTGCTTTCTGTTTGTCTCTTTCTTTATTTTTGTCTCTTTTTTTTCTCTTTATTTGTCTCTATCTCTCATTGTTTCTTTCCTTCCCTATACATGTGCTCTTTTTCTCACTCATATTCCATCATCGTGGCTATTCCTCGTAGTCAAGGATGATGCCTTCGTCCCATTGATCCACAGAGCAAAGACACGTGTGTGAATTGTGTGCGCTCCAAGAAGTGCACGATACTTCACAAATCAACCAACTAATTCCAGTGGCATGAAAACCACAACAATTGGAGCTGATTAATTTGATCCAGCCTTTGTCTGCCTTCACAGCTGTTGAGATCAGAGCAACTTCATCTCCCTGTTCCACCATTGAGGACTTGGTTGGATTGTTCTTTGTCAGGACCTCACCCTTGCCCTGACCACCATAACATCAATCTTAGGATTACAGGTCCATGCAAGCTTCTCCACCACGACAAGGTAAAAATCCATGGAGAAGACATATTCTATAATTGTTACAAAGATGAAAGGGCATAACTGTAAGTTGAGGGAGATGGGATTTAGAATGGGCGTGAGACGTCAGTTCATCAATAACAATGATAAGGTGAGTGTGGTAGGCATATGGAACATGCTGACAGACAAAATGGCAGAGGCAAGTATGTTAGCTTCCCTTTAAGAAACACTTGGATAATATGGGAGGGGATCAGAGGGCTATTTATCTAATGTGGACAAATGTGGCTAAAGCAGGTGAAGGTGTTATTTGGCATGAATAAGCTGATCCTATTTTCATGCATGGACTCCATAACTCAATGTCAACACCAGAATGACTTCACTGCTTTGGTGCTTACAGTCTCCATGGGTCCATCAAATGCATAATAAAGAACGGTTCTGCAGGAATTTTAAAATATCATGAGTGTGCTCAGAAATCAGTTCAACCTTAAAAAAGAGTGAACTTTTCAGAAGATGAACTTTTTTTTGAAGTGTTACAAATTTAAAATTTTTTAATTGCGTTTACTCACACTCATCCAGTAATTAACCTGCAGTCAACTATGTACATCAGAACTGTTCCAGGAAATGCAAAATATAGAGAATGCTGCAAAACTACATTACAACAAAAAAATGAAGGAAATATTCTGGTGAAAAGCCATTGACCTCTCAAAGGTTAATTGCTTCTCTCCTCATAGATGCCAGCTGACCTGCTGAGTGTTTCCAATATTCTCCCTTTTAATTTCCTTTAACTGGCAGATAACTTTAAAAACAAAAAGTTGGCATTAATATTCTCCTTTTCAGCCAAAGACAATCTCTACTGTTGCCAATCACAAAGACAGGAACTGGGAAAAAAAAATCATCACACATACACAGGGGAATTCTACTTCTGCCAATGTGTGTGCCAGTTTCTTTTCAAGGAAGAGGTGTATTTGAATATTACAGTTTTTGCCAAGTTAGTTCAACCAATTACCTCTGAACATTTACATATTTATGCAGTTCTTATTGTACAATATCTGAACTTTAATTCAATACAGACTGCACATTATGGTTCAAAGGCCTTTCATTTCCTCCTTTGGTTGGCAAGTTTTGCAGTAATGAAGTTCTATAGAAAAGTTCTTTTTGCTTTGATAATGGCTCAGTAAGTCATAGAATTGTAGAGTAGTTACAGCACTGAAGGAGGTAATTTGGCCGATCGAACCTATGTCAGGGCAATGCAACTAATCCCACGCACCTGCTCTATTCCTACAGATCTATACATTCTTTCCCTTCTTGAACTTAACCAGCTCCCTTTCAACACCACAATAGAATCCACTCCTTTATCACTCTGCCAATGCATTCCAGATCTGAATCATATGCTACTTAAGGAGACTTTTAGTTATTTTCATGCCTCCTACTTCTTGACCCTTTCACGAAAGGGAACTGTTTATCTATTCTACCTATGCACATATATCTGTCAGATCCTCTTGCAAATTCTTCTGTTCAAAGGATAGAAGCCCCTATCATCTCCATGTGATTAAATCCATTTTAATAAACCTCCTCTCTGAAGCATTTGTACCTTTCCTAAACTATGATATCCAGAAATATATATAGCGTAGTTGTGTCCAAACCAATATTTTATAAAGAAATTATCATGTCCACCTTACTCGTATTACGAAACAACATGGTTTAATACTTCATGATTGTACCAACATGCTGTGCCTGATCGTCAGTCAACCCTGAGTTAATAGGACAACTTGACCATTGAAAAATAATTAACCTTTATGACCCAGGCTAAAAAAGGTAAAGGTTACACAGAACGATAACACATTCTTTAAGACAAAGAAACTCTTTCTGCAGAGGGAGTTGGACACATTTTTGAATTCAGTAATTTTAAAAAAAAATTTCACACTATGAACCATACTGACCAAAATACACACAAACATTTCCCTCTTGAATATACACTGTCATTTTCTCCCCTTTTTCCCCCCTCCCTTCCCTCCCTCCTTCACCCCCCCTTCCCACCCACTCAACGTTCAACCTATATGATACATTAAACCCACTAAACAATGTCATCACACAATGAAAATAAACAAGAAATTTGTGTCATCTACTTTTACATACTGGGTCAGTTCATTTAGTCTTCTTCTCCTTCTGTCATTTTAAGAGGTGGAGGTCTCTGTTGTGTTCCATGTACGGTTCCCAAATTTGTTCGAAAACTGTGATGTTATATCTTAAATTGTATGTTATTTTTTTCCAATGGCATACATTTATTCATTTCTATGTACCATTGGTGTATTCTCAGGCTATCTTCTAATTTCCAGGTTGACATAATACATTTTTTTGCTACAGCTAAGGCTATCATAATAAATCTTTTTTGTGCTCCATCCAAATCGAGTCCAAGTTCTTTACTTCTTATATTACTTAGAAGAAAGATCTCTGGATTTTTTGGTATGTGGCTTTTTGTGATTTTATTTAATACCTGATTTAGATCTTCCCAAAACTTTTCCATTTTCTCAAATGCCCAAATTGCATGTACTGTTGTTCCCGTTTCCTTCTTACAACGAAAACATCTGTCTGATATTGTTGTGTCCCATTTATTTAACTTTTGGGGCATGGTGTATAGCCTGTGTAACCAATTATATTGTATCATGTGTAACCTCGTGTTATTTGTATTTCTCATAGTTCTGGAGCATAGCTTTTCCCATGTTTCATTCTTTATCTTTATGTTTAGATCTTGTTCCCATTTTTATTTAGGTTTACCGTTTGTTTCCTCATTCTCTTTCTCTTGCAGTTTGATGTACATGTTTGTTATAAATCTTTTAATTATTATTGTGTCTCTAATCACATATTCAAAATTACTTCCTTCTTGTAACCTCAGTCTGCTTCCCAATTTGTCCTTCAAGTAGGTCTTCAGTTGGTGGTATGCAAACATTGTACCGTGAGTTATACCATATTTGTCCTTCATTTGTTCAAAAGATAATAATTTATTTCCCGAAAAACAATTTTCTATTCTTTAGATCCCTTTTCTCTCCCATTCTCTAAAGAAAAGGTTATCTATTGTGAAAGAGATTAGATGATTTTGCGTCAATATTAATTTTGGTAGTTGATAATTTGTTTTATTCCTTTCTACGTGAATCTTCTGCCAAATGTTGAGCAGATGGTGCAGTACTGGTGAATTCCTATGTTGCACCAGCTTTTCATCCCACTTATATAGTATATGTTCAGGTACTTTCTCCCCTATTTTATATAGCTCTAATCTGGTCCAATCTGGTTTTTCCCTTATTTGATAAAAATCTGATAGGTATCTTAATTGTGCTGCTCTATAATAATTCTTAAAGTTTGTACTATTCTGTTAATTTATCTAGCGCTATCCTCGGTTTCTCCCCTTTCCATAAGAATTTCCTTATTATTTTCTTTAGCTCCTTGAAGAATTTCTCTGTTAGTTGAATTGGTAATGATTGGAATAGGTATTGTATCCTTGGGAAGATATTCATTTTAATGCAATTTACCCTTCCTATCAGTGTTAGTGGTAAATCTTTCCAATGTTCTAAATCGTCTTGTAATTTCTTCATTAATGGCTGATAATTTAGTTTGTATAGATGGCCTAGATTATTATCTAGTTGTATACCCAAGTATTGAATTGCTTGTGTTTTCCATCTAAATGGTGATTCTTTCTTAAACTTTGTGAAATCCGCATTATTCATTAGCATTGCTTCACTTTTATTTGCGTTGATCTTGTACCCTGATACTTCTCAATATTCCTTCAATTTCTTATGTAATTCTTTTATTGATATTTCTGGTTCTGTTAAGTATACTATGACATCATCTGCAAATAGACTGATTTTATATTCCTTCTCTTTTATTTTTATCCCTCTTATTTTATTTTCTGTTCTTATCAGTTCTGCCAATGGTTCTATAGCTAACGCGAACAGTGAGGGAGATAGTGGACATCCTTGCCTAGTTGATCTGCTTAATTTAAATTGGCTTGATATATATCCATTTACTGCCACCTTCACCAATATATAATGCTTTAATCCAATTAATACATTTCTCTGGTAGGTTGAATCTCTGTGGTACTTTGAATAAATAATTCCATTCTACTCTGTCAAAGGCTTTCTCTGCGTCTAAGGCAACTGCCACTGTTGGCGTCTTGTTTCCTTGTACTGCATGGATTAAGTTAATGAACTTACAGATATTGTCCGTTGTTCATCTTTTCTTAATAAATCCAATTTGATCTGGTTTTACTATTTTTGGTACACAGTTGGCCAATCTGTTTGCTAATAGTTTAGCTATTATCTTATAATCTGTCTTAAGTAGAGATATTGGTCTATACGATGCTGGTGTTAGTGGATCTTTCCCCGTCTTTGATATTACTGTAATTATTGCTGTTTTGCATGAATCTGGCATGTTTTGTGTTTCTTCAATCTGGTTCATTACTTCCAGGAGAGGAGGAATTAATAAGTCTTTAAATGTTTTATAGAATTCTATTGGGAGTCCATCCTCTCCCGGCGTTTTATTGTTCAGTAGTTTTTTTTAATATATCCTGTATTTGCTCTATTTAAAATGATTTTATTAATTTATTTTGCTCCTCTTCTTGCAATTTCTGTAGTTCAATTTTAGCTACAACTCACCTATTTTGTCTTCTTTCCCTTCGTTCTCAGTTTGATATAGTTGCTCATAGAATTCCTTGAAGTTTTCATTGATCTCCGTTGGGTTATATGTAATTTGTTTGTCCTTTTTCCTTGATGCCAATACCGTCTTTTAGTTTTTTCTGTCTTAAGCTGCCAAGCTAGTATTTTGCACGTTTTTTTCTCCTAGCTCATAATACTTCTGTTTTGTCTTCATTATGTTCTTCTCCACCTTGTATGTTTGTAGTGTTTCATATTTTATTTTTTTGTCCGTCAATTCTCTTCTTTTTGTTGTATCTTCCCTTATTGCTAATTCTTTTTCTGTACTTGCTATTTCCCTTTCCAGCTGTTCTATTTCCCGATTGTAGTCCTTCTTCATCTTAGTTACATAACTTATTATCTGCCCTCTGATGAACCCTTTCATTGCATCCCATAGTATAAATTTATCTTTCACTGATTCTGTATTTATTTCAAAGTACATTTTAATTTGTCGCTCAATGAATTCTCTAAAATCCTGTCTTTTAAGTAGCATGGAGTTTAATCTCCATCTTTACGTTCTCGGTGGGATGTTCTCCAGCTCTATTGCTAGTAACAGGGGTAAATGATCCGATAACAATCTAGCTTTATATTCCGTTTTCCTAACTCTCCCTTGAATGTGGGCTGATAACAGGAATAGGTCTATCCTTGAGTATGTTTTATGTCTACTCGAATAATATGAGTATTCCTTCTCCTTTGGGTGTTGTCTCCTCCATATATCCAAAAGTTGCATTTTCTGCATCGATTTAACCATAAATTTGGTTACTTTGTTCTTTCTGCTGGTCTTTTTTCCAGTTTTATTCATCTTTGAGTCCAAATTAAGGTTAAAGTCCCCTCCTATCAGTATATTCCCCTGCGTATCTGCAATCTTCAAAAAGATATCTTGCATAAATTTTTGATCCTCTTCATTAGGTGCATATATATTGAGCAAATTCCAAAATTCTGAATATATCTGACACTTTATCATTACATACCTCCCTGCTGGATCAATTATTTCCTCCTCTATTTTGATTGGTACATTTTTATTGATTAATATAGTTACTCCTTGAATTATATGATGCTGCCGTTACGTGCCCTACCCAGTCTCTCCTTAATTTATTATGTTCCACTTCAGTTAGATGTGTTTCCTGCACGAATGCTATTTCAATTTTTTCTTTCTTCAGTAAATTTAATAGCCTCTTCCTTTTGATTTGGTTATGTATTCCATTAATATTTATAGTCATATAGTTCAACATGGCCATTTCATATTTTGTTTACTTCTCATTTCTGCTTCCTCATCACCATCTTTCCTCCTTATCCATTTCTGGTTTTTTTTAACACACTGTAAGACAACACTTCTAAAACATAATATATTTCCACTATTCCCACATCTAAAATTCCCTTAACCCCAAATGTTCCCCTCCTCTCTGAGTTGCCCCTTGTCCCTTGCTGGGCAACCACAACTCCCCTCTCCATTTAGATTGCGAACCCGCTCGCTAGCGTCAACTGATTTCGCAGTGACTGTTATAATTCAGTAATTGAAGCAGTTGACATGTCACTTTGGGGAATAGGTTGGCAAGATGTTCAAAGGAAAGGGTCAGAAGGATGGTGAAAGTGGGCAGAGTTATGGGAAGAACTTTGATATTGCTGTGCTTGTGAGGTGAGATGCAGGTGAGAAATAACCTCTTGGAATTATCACTTTGAAATGGAAAGGCAGCTGCAATATGCATTTCATTGGATCATTCATTGCAAATTTTCAGCTCTTACCTGGGAAGCTGCATATTAATTAGGTAGAGCCATAAAGCATCATAGAATAGCCACTCTGTTCTTGCTCCCAGTGTTCAGTTCCACTGCTGAACAGTCATCTTATTCTTCTTAGTTAGTCCTTGGTAAAAGAAGATGACTTGTTTCCACTTCAGTCTTGTGTGTTTTGACTTGACTGATGAGAACAATATGGGAGCTGCAAACCCTTCCACAGGAGTGTCCAGAGGAGGCTGAAAGGTGGATAACTTGTGAGATGGCCTGCTTCTTCCACTGCTAATGTTTGGTTTCTGCGTACCCCAGATGACATGGACTTTAAGATCCCAAGACTCCTTTTTCACCTTGAGTGATTATGGGCCAGGGATGCTCAAAGCTAGTGGCCACGATGTGGCTTTTTATCCCAAGGAGTCTTTGGTACATCCTCAACTCTTTCCCCCTGTTATGTCTTAGAGCTTGGATTTCTGCTTTGGGATTCTGATGTAAATAAGACACGTGCTTGGAATTTTAGCTCGAGAGAAGACACTGACATTAGTTGGTTTGTTTGATTTTGCAGAGACAGTATTGGAGACATTTTTTAAGGAGTTGCTTGCTGCAAGTAACCTATGACTCCAAGCATATGGGAAGGCAGGGATAACATTTATCTCACCTTTCTGAACTTCTGAGATCTTGATCATCTGATATCCCTTTTCCTCAATTTATCGAAGGCTGTGTTGGCACATTAAAGGCAAAGCTAATTTGTCCACTGATATTGGAGGTTTAGATCGAGAGCTCGAGTTGCCGATAAATAGGAGGCTGTGTGGCTGCAGAGGCCACAAACACTCCATGTCTTTGAAGGGATTCGCTTTTGCTTCTCTTTCTCTTCACATTAGGGGCACCAGGCAATGCTCCTTACAGCAGGCAATAATTGAAGGGTATCAGTACATTACATTCTTTTTGTATTATTGCACGATAATCAAAAGAATCTCAAATCTTCCATCATAATTCCTGCCTTCGCCACTCCCTGCATATGATTAGAAGTTCACATATCCCAAGTTTTTGCCATGAATCTTTATTGCTGGAAGGCAGGAAGGTAGAGGTTGTAACTGCACTGATTTGCCGCAGCCTACAAACAAATAATGAATACACTCACTCATTTCTTTCTGCCACCATGAAGTCGACTTTCTTTCTATTATCCACGAGACACCACATGGCATTCTTCAATACCATCCAGCTAAGCTCCTCCGACCTTCTCATTGTCTCACTGGCACATGAGTGATCCTGATACTCTCACTCTCCTCACGGTACGTGACCGTGACAAGGTCTCTTACTTTCTGGATGTTGAGTATAAGACCCATCCTGGCTTATATTTTAATGTACAAACTGATATGACTGACATATATTTCGTGTCCGGGACTGATTTTTATACCCAACCACCAGCTGGTTTCTACTGGCGTTTGCACTATAAAGTGTACACATGAATCCAGTCCAGAGTATATATTATGAAAGGTTAAAAATAGCTAGAGTCCAAAGTGTTAAAGTTATTGATTTAAATAGTTAAAATGATAGATATCAATAAATAGAGTTGAAATCTCAGACACATTTTTATTGGCAGCTTAAATCTCTGTGTGACCAGTTGAGAACATCAGGTGATTCTTTTCATCTCACAAAATATATTAAGAGTTCTTCTGACTACTCCTGGAGGTGGAGAAGCCTAGAAATAGGAACCCATGCAGCTGAAGGTTCAGTTAAGAATGATGGTGAGTAAGTTGCACAAATTGCAGACTCAGATGAATGGTGTTATATATCTTTGATGGTGGCAGGTCACACTGTGGTACAATTTACAGACCATGATGAGGATTTTAAAAAGGGTTTATTAGAGTTTCAGGATTTGGTGTAAATCAGATTTGAGTGAAGAACAGTCAACTGCAGAGCAGAAAGGGAACATAGCTTTTGGGCAAAGAGCAAACTTTGCCCTAAATAAAGATGTCTTTATTTGTATGTGTTCACTTGTTGCAACCTAACCCCTGCAATCCCCAATCAGGAAAACGGGGACTTGGAAAGGCATTCCCCAAGAACCGATTCTGCCTCACATCCCCATCTCCTTCACATGATTCAATTATTGGAAGGTCAGAGAATGAGCATTTCTCAAGTAAGCAGGTAGATCATTAAATCTTGAAACTGAATCTCACATTTTGTGTCTTTAAAAAAAAAACCGGTGGCTTCTTTAACGGCATCGTTGACGCTGGTGCGGATCCGAAGAGAGTGGTGAGAGGAGACAGAGTGCTCCTCCCCAGGGCTCTACTATTGCCTGTTAAAGGAGCTGAGGGTGGTTTATTTTAAAATACTGCAATCGCGATGGCGGCACCTGTGTTCAGTGCAGCCTCGAGGGGTTCCAGATTCTGGAGAAGCAGAGGACTGGCGCAAGGCACCACACTTGAGAAGAAGAAGCAGAGAAGATGATCCTACAGGATGGTGACCATGGCGGCGGACCAGTGAGGAGCTCTGTGGCTGAAGAACACACAAGCAGCAGGCTGCTGGTGACCCGAGGCAATTAACCCACGCGGTCTGCTGGCAACTTGTGGTCAATAGACTCGCGTCAGGCTGCTGACTGCTGGAGACTGGATCAAGATTGGTTGAAGGGGCACCAGATATCAGAACCAGGATGTGAGAGGGCTACCTGATCACATCAGAGGTTTGGATCTGGAGCTCAGGTTGTCAACGCTTTGGACTGGTTTGTGTGGCTGTGGAGGCCATGGGAGTGCTGAGGAATATCCACAGTCACTCAGTGTCTCTGGGGGGGGGGTGTGAAACGACTGTCTTTTTCTTCTCTCTGACTGTAAGGGACACCGGGCAATTTCAGCCTTATTTCGTGTAGTATTGCACTTAATTTTTTTGAATATTTTATTTTTGATTTTCAAAGATTCATATAAATCCAATTAAATAACATTATTTTTCAATGTAGTGTATATCATAGAGCCTATTGCATCCCCTAACCTTATCCCCTCCCTCCTGTGCCCTAATATACAAAGAAAGGTTATATAAACCAAACAAATACAAGGAACAAAATATCATTAAAGCCAAAAACTCAGGGGAACTTAAGAAGATCAAAAAGAAAGCTAAAATAAAAAAAATAAGGAACAAAACGTAAGAGCATGCCGCCTGCGCCACGAACTACTGGCACCGTTGTATTCACTTCATCTCAAAGGGGTAGAATTACATCTGTGCACCACAGTGCTGCAGATAGGGTTGCTACACCCTAACAAATGTGTCATATTTCTTCCTCAAATTGTACATAATTTTCACCAAGGGAATACAAATCTGCATTTCTGTATTCCACCGTGTAATATTTAGTTGGGAGTCAGACTTCCACTTGACCAACCACTATACACTTCCTGGCTAGCGACAAGGTGAATGTCACAAGCTGAATTTGGTATCTGGACACTTTAAAACTCATGTCCATAATGTTTTCCAGAAGGTACAATTCCAGAACCTGTTGAAAATACATCTTTGTAATTTTTTTTCAGAATGTCCCCCAGGTCCTCCCAGAAAGATCTTACCTTTTATCACAGCCAGGTTGAGTGGATAAAGATTCTCCACACCACACCTAGAGCATATTTCCGAGATTTCTGCATTCAATTTATGTAATTTTTGTGGTGTGAAGTATGGTTGATGCAGGAAATTGTATTGCACCAACCTGTAATTGGCATTAATAACTGCTGTCATGCTGTCTAGATAGATCTGATCAGAACCGCTCATGGATTGCTGTGCCCAATTCCAACTCCCACCTTTCCCTTGACTTGTGTAAGTCCGACTTCAGGCCCTCACTTTGGAATAGGAGATACATCATAGAGATACACATATTTCCCTTTTGAATTAGAATCTCCACATCACCACACACTTTCAGGGCCATAGACGGTCCCAAATTATCCCTTAAGAAGATCTTAGCTGAAGGTAGCAGAAGAAAGTTTTATTGGGCAAATGATATTTATTCCTCAGCTGTCCGAACGACATGAGCTTTCCTTGCTCGTAATAAACCCCTTCTGGTACCAGGTGTCCAGGATCTTATTATCCAGAGCCATGAGTTTTAATTTGTTCTGGGTCAATGGCATCTTAGGAGATATCCCACCTTTAGTCTGATGAATTGATTTATTTTTTGCCACGTCTGAATATGGGGTTATATTATAAAAGAGATCTTGAACCTTAACATGAGGAGGCATGAAGAGCTATTGTCCAACTGGGTTCTTTGATGAAAGTTGTGAAATTAACCAAAATCCAGTTTGAAATACCTAGAAGCATGCTACAATGGAGTCTGAACCTTTTCTGGAAAGACTTTGACATATCTCATGCTTTTCCAATACATGCATTTGGAACTAGGTATCAAATGCTATACATCCATGGGAGGCACACAATAGTAATACACACTTTAGCTGCCACAGAAAAGAGACAGGCTGCAAGAGAAAGGGAGCAGCTCCTTTATTCACTCAAAAGAACACGCAAATCCTGTGTGTTGTAAAGTGGACTTAAATACTCCAGGTCCATGACAGTAAGAATTATCAGGAGATACTTTTGGTCATTTCCTCCAGGATTGTGAATCCCCACAGAACAAAGCAGCTCTGTAATCAGACAAAGAGCAAAGGTAGGCCAATTAGCTCAGCAAGAAGCTCCATGATCTCACATTATGATGGTGATTGACAAACAACCTGCAAAATGGGTATCTACACAGAATATTATTTATGTAGTGGTCTGAGTTATTTCAATGAGTTACTAATTATCAGGAACTTTAGAGAAGTAACAGACTATTAAAATTATTGGAATAGGGATTAATTCACTTAAGGGGTAATTTTCAGTGCAGGAGGATGTCCATAAGAGGGAATGAGAGGAATTTATGCATCATCCATGTTTACTTGGCTGAAGGAGAAACACAAAAGCAGCAGATGTTGATTATTGGGATACTATTCTGCATCAAAGAATTTTATTTTGTGAGCTAGTTATAGAATTCATTTTCTGTTAGGAAATCCTTCATACCCCATCCAGTCCGTTCCATTTTCCTCTGCTCAACTGGGAGATGAAGCTGCAGATCCTGAGCATGGACCACCTTGTACCTTGTCGTACTTTCCTGTTCCTCCTCTTGCACTCTTCTCCAAACCTCACCTCGTTTGCTCTCAGACTTCTTGAGTTGCTGTCCTCAATGTAAATGCAGCAGTAACAGCAAATTGGGATACATGGCAGTTGAGAGACATCATAAGTTTGATATCTATGGTGAGAGTAATCCAGACTTGTTATGGCTGACAGTGTATCTGAAGAGTGGCATATATTTCAGTGATGGAATTACTAGATGAGCTGGATACATTTTTTACCGATTTCTGGGTAGCATGTGGTGTCATGGAAGAGCATCCAGCAGATGTGCAGGTCTCTGTGTCCTGTCCAAAGGCCCCTTGGCCCTCTTGAATGTCCAGTGATGAAGTGTTGCCTGCAGTATTGATGCACCATTTATCCGAAGCTGCCTGGTCAAGGTACTGGCATGTTGCTGTTTTGTTCTTTAAAGAGGCAATGCCTGCATGTGATCCTACTTCCATGTCACCATAGTGTGAAGGGATCCTGTTGAAATTAAAATTGGTAGAAGTGAAAATGTACATCACCTGAATCATTATATAATTTTACACCAGAAAAGTGTCTCAGATTCACTAAAATGAATAGTGCACTGGTCCATTTTCACATACAGTACAATTTCAGCCAGAAATGATTTTCATTATGATCTACTTATTCTATGTAAAGTCAAATTTAGATTAGAGACATTCTGAAAAATTATATCATAGATTATTATAAAGGGATTATATCAACATTTGTTGTAGAATGCTGGAAATGGTCAATTCTTGAAGTTTATTTGATTTGTGATTCCTCCAGCTTAATTTTGCTTTTATAAGTTTTGAATGATAGAGCAAACATTACATTCAATTGATATCTCAGTGAAACTTTTATTTGAAGTAACAGAATGACTGGTTTCTTGATTTACTGTGGCTCTTTGAAATGTTAATATGTCTGCTGAATGCCACTTGAAATATAGTGGGATCACTGTTCTGTCCTGTCTTTACTATATCACCCTCTGCACTTCACACACAAGAAGTACACACTTCACGCACAGGAAGTACACACTTACCTCAGTTCCACTGGTTCTTGTCAGCTTTCTGCCTGTCCTGTAGTAACGTGCACACTGAAAGCCACAGAGATCATAGCTGAAGTGGAAAGCTCGGCACAGTGACTTTGGAATTTATAGTTTGTGCTTGATTTTTGAGATGAAGTTCATCATCAACATAAGATTTCATCAATGGAATCCACTTTGTTTCTCCTAGTTTGTGATGCAGTTAGCCAATCACAGCCTGATTCATACCACAGTTGTTGGCTTATCCTTCTGTGTATCTGGAAAGCTTGAGTACAGGAAGAAATGAAGTATTTTCAGTGAAAGAGCTTGGTCAATCTAAAATCTTAAAACAGTCAATTGCATAAGGTGCACCATTCTAACATCAACCAACTAGTTCTTGCTGCAAGCCAATGAATTAAATACACTAAGGAATAGAAATTCACTTAAATGTAAATTATCTTACCATTTGAATAGATGCACTTTGCTAGTTCTCTTTACAAGCTCACAAACGTACCACATGAGTTTCTGCTCTTCATATTTAAAGCAAAAACACTTTGCTCCTTTTCCAATGAATCAGATTTGTGTTTTAGATGTGGTGATACGGTTGGTACTTTGTTTCATGCTGTTTGGTCATGTATATACATATACAATCTTTTTGGAAGAAAATTCAATTGTTTTTAGAATATCTGTATAAGATTAAAATAGTTTTAGATCCAACAGTATTTTTATTGGGTAGTTTGCAACCTCTGAAAGGCTTGGGATTAGATAAGTTTCAGCTTGCTTTTGTATATTTAGCTTTATCCGTAGCAAAAAAATATGTATTGCTAGTACATGGAAAGATACAAATATGATTGATATTAATAGATGGTATAATGAGATGAAATATTGTTTAATAATGGAAAAATTATGTATGTTTTTCATGATAATTATAATATTTTAATTAGCAAGTGGCTGTTATATTCAGAATATTTACATTTCAATTTATATTGATTAGATTTTAATATGTCTATTTAACTTTTTTTAATATTCTTTTTTCTTTTTTTTATGGCTCTCCTTAGGAGAGTTGGCTGAAGGGGGGGTCTTTTTTCTTTTATTTTCTTTTTTTTATATATATATTTTTAAAATGTTCATGTTCAAGTTTAATTGCTGTATATGTCATATATTATTTGTTTTTTAAACGAATAAATAAAGTTTGAAAAAAAAAACTTTGCTCCTTTTCCGCTCTACTGGAATACAGTTTAAATGGCCGTGACAGTCACATGTTGCTTCTTTTGCCAACACGGTTCCAAGTCTTCCTTTATCCAGAAGCTAAAGGGACATAATTGAGTATATGATGAGATATTTCCATTAGAAGGAGAATTTTGAATATAGCTATAGGGTAAAGGGAAATTTAAAACGGAGTGTTCAGGAGTTTCTTCTTTCAGAGGGTAGCAAATCTCTGGAATCCTCTGTCTGGAGGTGTGTGGTGGTTTGATCACAGCAGATATTAAAGTAGATATTGAAACATTTTTGAATTATTCAGGAATTACAGCTATGGGAACCGGTTTTGAGATTGATGTTTGGGGAAAATCTGTGGAGAGACCAGATAGCCTAAATCTGCTCCTATTTTCTTGTGAACATTCTACAAAGATGTTCTGACTTTTTATGGTGCACACTTTTAGTGGGATAACCATAAAGGAAAGGAAGTCAGGTGTTCTGCAGTTGCGTTTCTCCATTCTAATTCATTTTAGTGGTCTCAGATACTGAGTATGGCCAAGTCAGGGAGCAGAAGTTGGTCTGGGTTATATAGGAGCATAGATATGTAATTTTCTTTCAGTTGCTCCATGAAAACCCACCACTTTCAGATTGGATCATCTACCTCAGTATACTTAGCAGAGTTTATGATACTGAGGAAATAGACCATTTCAGTAGCCCAAAAATGTGGGTAATTTGTAAGTCCTTTGAAAAGATAATAACATTTATAAAATGAATCACTAGAATCCCAAAACAATAATTGGGCAACATTCATAGCCATTTTGTAATATGAAGACACAAGAGTTCTTCAATGCATGCAACATTCTAATTACAGACCAAATCATACTATAAAAACATATCATTTAATGGAATTTTTGAGGCAATCTGCATGGTCTAATTATTAGATCATAAAGAAAGCAAAAACTAAATTCATTTTGATCACAATATATGCAGCCCCTTGGAGATCTACAGATAATTAACATTTAAATGATTTTTATATACAATTGAGAGTCTAACTGTGAAAACATTTGCCAGACTGTTTTGGTTTTGAAATAGTAAAAGATTATGCTTGTCAAACTTAGCCATTTAGAACTTTATAGTAGATTACAGGCAACTTGAGGAAACAATTTTTTTCTCATTAACCCATATTAAAGAACCCCTTTTCTGTTGGTCACCCAGAATTTCTAGTTCAGTTTTGAAAGACTAACTTTTAAAACTTTTCAGCATTGTTACTTCTGAATACTTTCTATTCATCATTTTATTTCATTTTCATTCTCAGCTGCATGTTTGTCCACTCTGGAAATTCATCTACAATTAAAACTGAGTTGCCCCAATTTGATTCTGGGTTTTTAATGATCAGTCAAGTGTAACCTTGCAATGGGATGCCTAAGAAGCTATAATAAGAAGTTGAGTAAATGTGGGAAAAATGAGGCAGTGTGCATATTTGTCTATCTCTTCTGAAATCACTTCATCCAAATCTCTGATGCATGAAGCTTGCCCATCCAGTTTAAGATTTAAAAATGTTCTGGCTCAAATTTTTCTATTAATAAGTAGGTATTACATGTACATAAGAGTTTCATAATCTCAGATGGTCCCAAAATATGTTAAAAATATAATGAGTTTTCAGATTTCAAATTTATTGTTAGAGTACATCATATGTTACCTATCCTGAGATTCTTTGACTCTATGACTCTTGTAACATCAAAAATGCAACAGCCAATTTACATCAAATTTTCACAAACATCTCTGTGATACTGACAGATGTTGAACAAGATGTCATTCTTGGCCTGTTTGCTTTGGATGACTTTTTTTAAAAACTCTTATATTGTCTTTGAATCTACATCCCACTGAGAGAAGAGATCATGTCTTAGTTGAACACTACTTCTGAAACACAGAACCCTTGGCATTCGCCATGAATGCCCTTGAATATCAGTTTAGGTTTTTATGTACAGGTGTAATTCCCTGGAGAGATTTAATCAGTACCAGTACCAGTAAAATCCCTGATATCCAGCACCTATGAGGATTGACGGATATGTGAATTTTCCGGTTGCTTGAGGTTGTGTGTTGTGTGAATGGCAAACTAATGGCAAAGCGTGCCAATTTTAAACCCGTAGTTTTTACCTATTTATTTACCTTGATTTTTTGCCGGTTGTTTGAAATATGTTTAACAGGGGTTTTACTGTATTCTGAAACCAAGACCAATTGAATGAGTGCTACCTGACAACTGTATTTCTATAACTTCTACATTGTAAAATCTTCCTTTCCCCATACACATCCATTGCTTTCATAAATTATCCTCTTTTGCCTTGCAACTGTTAATTCTTCTCACTAAACTATGAGACAAACTGGATCTTTTTTAGCTTGACTTAAAATTTTGCTTTCAATCATTCTCCCTTTTCCTCAGCTCTGTGATGGCATTCCTCACACCATTTGGCCTAACCCTCGGACATTTACTACAAAATTCTGCAAAGGTCTCATGTACGTGAAAATTTCATTGTTGACATCATTCACGTGAAAGCAGGACAGGCATTCATTTGTTGCAATTTCCTTTGAAAACGTTAAACATGAGAGTTACATAATGTTCATTGCTTGAGTGATCTGTCATTTCTGCTTTTATTTCAATGGGAACTTGGAAAGAAAAATCAGACTGCTACATCTGTAGGTCAATAGATCTTAAAACATGATTGCAAGTGAAATTTAGTTCTGCCAGAAATGCAGAGCCAGTATTTCAAATCCTGTTAGGCACCCAGCCTGAATTCTAATCATGTCTGTGTTTATTAATTCACATTATGTAGTCCACCTAATATATCTTGGTAAGTGCAGCCACTGATCACAAACCTTCAGTTCTCTCTTATAGTTGAAAATATCTGATCTTTTTAACCCAAATAAAACATCATTGGATTAAAAAAATAATGTTGTGGCTCATGTTGTGAGTAGACAGTAATGAACTGCCAAGCATTGCTCTCCCACAGATGCAGGGACCAGCATTAGGTTCTCTCTGTGTGAAATTTGCATGTTCACCCTGCAACTGTTCCAGTTTCTCTTGGAGGGTTCAGTTTCGCCCTATACGTCAAAGCCTTTGGTTGGTTGGTTAGTAGATTAATTGGCTTCTGTAAATGATCTTTAGTGTGGATGGAGGATTGGTGCAAGAGGCAGGGAATTGATGGGATGTGAGAGAAAAATGAGAAAAAAAAGGAATTAGATGGTTGCTTCATGATTGGTATGACCATGTGGAATCACCAGCCTGTTTCTGTGCTATATGGCTACACCACGTTCAATAACACTAGTCTTTTTTTAGTGCTTGGACCAAAATTAACTTCGAACAGCAACAAACATATCAATACAAGTCAAAAGTAAGTTTGATTCAACTGTATTTTAATGGTTTGTGTGAGTAAAGTGTACAATTTAAGAATGTTCTCAAAGTCTTGAAAAGCTGAAACATCCTCCTTGTCCCATTTCTGTCAACATTCAGAATGGCATTGGATCCATTTGTTGGGTACTCAAAGACCCAGTTTAAGTGGCAGAAGGAGAACACCGCCTCCTAACTATGCAGTACCTCCTGCCCAACTTACGGTAGGGTCTGTGGGATCCACATCGATCTCATGAGCTATCTGACAACCACAGAGTTGTCGCGGAAGCGAGTTGTCCTTCATCCTGGGGATATACTTAAGAGAAGAAACCATTAGCCCTTATTTGCATTGCTATCACTTCTTTGTTCTTTGCAGTGCACATGTGTACCATGTCGTGACCAAATCATTCAATTTTCAGATTCTCTCCAAAGAACTGTTTGTGTATTGATTAACATAACAATACTCTGAATCATTTTATTTTCTGAAGATTACTTAATCTAAATTTCAATATTACTCCCGTTCTTCCCCTGTTGTTCAATTACTGTGAAGAGTATCCTTTAGCTTCCATCCATCTCAGCCTAGAGTTAAAGAGCCAAACTAATTTTTAAAAATGTATAGGCTAATAGAGCAATTAAAGCAGATTAACTCAAGTAGGTTCGAGTGGATGGCATGTTCATAAATCCTAACTATAAAAATAAGATGTAAAAGCTGACACCACTTGGTGTTTACAACAGAAACTAATAATTAGATATTGGATGAAATATTATTTAGGCATGCATGCAAATTGCACAAGAGTAAGTTAAATGTCTATAACTCTCCCTGTTTTATCTTCTATTAAATTCGATGCATTAGTAGATGTCAATCTAAAACTCTCTCTTTTGCATTCTTGTTGAGTTGAATATTATTCCAATCTTGTCCATTGCATTTAAAAAATCCCAAACTGAATCAGAAAGAATTGATCAGATCACAATGGTTGCTAAGCTTTAGAAGATACTGGGAGATAAGGAAAGAGATAAAGGGGCTAAGAATTATGTTATCTAAAACATCAAAAGTAACGTGAAGCAGCAGTAGGATTTGGAGTGAGAATCTCCAACAGAGGGCTGATTTCCACTGTGTAAGACCTGCCATGCTGTAGGCACTTCCATTTTACAATGGACTCCTGGGTCAAGGAGTTGCAATGGAGAGAAGATCAACTGGTTATATGAGAGGAGGCAGCCTGATCCTCCACCACTCGCTGAGGGGATTTTCTTTCTTTCCTTTTTCTTCTTTCTTGCTTTGCAAGGAGATATGGGTGTGTGGTCACATTCAATGGCAGGCCAAGAATGTTTTTCACAGTATCTTGGTGCAGATGACAGTCATAATAAATAAATCTATTAGCGATAAGTGAAGGGAAACATGCAAAAGGTTCTGCAAAGTGTGATGAACTGTGGCAGGTTACAGAACTCGGGATCTGCTTTTAAACCTGAGGGTTGGGCAAATTGGAAAATCAAGAATTATATAAATCGGCAAGGACTAGGAGAGTTTAAAAAAAAGAATGAGATATAAGGAGCAGAGCTTTAGATATATTGAGGTGCATCTAGTGCTTGGGATAGGATACCAGAAATAGATGGAATATAAAGTTTGGTGATGGCAAAAGAAAAGAAAATATTTTCACAGCAGATAGAATAAATCATTAAGTGATATTACAGATGTGTAATTAGTGCCATTGAATTGGGATTGAGGCATGAAATTTTTAAACAATTTAGTTCCATCTGATGGAATGGATGGGGCGGCTGATGGAATGGATAGTGAAGGCAATTAGAATCAGCAGCTTGGAATGAAGTATATCCATGGAACCTGACAACCATGCTTGTGGAACTCCTGAGACCAAACTGAACAAATCACATCAAGGTCCATCCAATATTAGATGTGGGTGTAAGCAGGAACACATGGAGGAAGCACAGAGAAGATGAGCATTTTGTTTCTATGCAATCAGTAGAAGACTTGACAGGGTGGTGGAGTAGGACAGCATTCTTCAGGGTGGCACTGCCAATGCAAATTAAGAGTGATCTTCATATCGACAAAATATTAAATTGAGCTTAAATAGCATCCCACTCCCACACTGACATGTCTGCCCATGGCCTCGTGTTCTGTCAAACCAAGACCACCTGGAAATTGGGGGAGCAACACCTAAATTTCAATCTCAACACTCTCCAACTGGATGGCATTAGCATCTTCTCTGGCTTCTACTAGCCCACTCCCTGTTCTGCCTCTCTTCCCCAGCTCTTCACCCCCTTCCCTTTTCATTCACAAAGCCATCCCCTCTCCCTTTGTTTGCTCGTGTGCCCTCCCTCTCTTATCCACCAATTGCCTTCTGCCTGTGGGACTGTGCTTCTCCCATACCCCACCGCCACCATTTTGTTCGGGCACCTGCCTACATTGTGTACATATCTTGATGAAGGCCTCAATCCTGAAACTTTGGTTATGTAACTTTAACTTTGCTATATAAGGTACACTCTTTTACCTTCTGAGTTTCTCCAGCAATGTGTGTTTACTTCAGTCATAATGTTGGCAGACTTTTGTGTTTTATTTCTATCACAAGCAATTTACTGTTCATGTTTGAAATGAAACAAAAGAGAATACTTTCAAAATTACTCTGCGTACGCAAAATTGCATCATGACGATGAACTTACAGAATCTGGGATCGCATCAGCAAAGGGACATTTCAGTGTTTTGCGCAGGAGTCGGACATTCCTGTAGTCTGAACGGAAGTTTTAAAGAGACAGCTCTCTGCTGCGAGTAGGGAAAGCCACGGTTAGCTGCACGAGGTGGTCTAGTCAAAGAATAGTTCCCAGAAAGGGAAAGAAGTGAAAATCAGGAATGAAAGCAAGCTTTGATTTTATTATCACTGGAGTATGTTATTTGCTCACTTAACGTTTTTACAGAGGCAAATATATTTTCAGATGAAATGCGATCATCGGTATTTGCTTTTTGCTCTTGCAGACAGTATAACTTCCCATGTCAACGGGTTCCTCCATTAAAGGGAGTTGTATTATTTCCTAATTAAGTCATACGAACCTCGTTACAATTTCAGTAACTTATTTATATGACGATACTAAAAAATAGCTGAGAACATTCAATTCTGTTTCAATAAAATCTGAACTGTAATCATGTACAATGTGATTTATACTTGATTTGGCATTTGAATATTAACATCATTTGGTTTGGTTTTAAATAGCATCGGAAATGACTCTCCAGTGCACGATTGAAGGAGTGCTACATTGTTGGAAGCAGCTTCTTTCACATGAGATGTCTGAGACACCACCTGCCTGTTTTAATGGCACAGGTTAAAGATCATAAATGCACCATTGAGAGAAGTGCAGGAAGTTCTTCTGGAATTCTGGCCAACATGCTTTCCTTAACAGAATGCTGTTTGCTTGCAAAATACTGTTAGTGGTGTGAAGCAGCTTGCAATGTTTGAAAATGGTGAAAGACAGCAATATATATTAAGGAGATAACATAAAACTTTCAAAATATGATATTATGCATTTATTGCTGATCTGATTGTATTGCTGTGATATTTATTTGAACAGCTTGATGGTGAACTACCTTTGTGAGTTGAAATGCTGTATTAAAAGTTCACACTTGCAGAACAGCACGGAGTGAGTTCTCCACTCCACCTAAGCTATGGGGGAGGTGGTGAACGGAGACCAGGTGCATCTACATATGGCAGGGAGGGGAAAGGCAGACTGTGATTCAATCTGGTCCACTTTTATACACCTCCTCGCAGCTAGCTCAACAGTGACATTGAGAAGCTTGGGAGAATGTCACTTGTGTGCCTGCCTGGGGGAAGGTATGCAATGTGGTGAAACTAAAGATAGAGAGAGGATACATTTAAAAAATTCCAAAGAATAAAATAAGTCATGGATTGAAAACCACTTGATTTAATGATGCACTTAAATGACAATTTTTGTTAACTATTTTTAAGTTTTAAGAGACAAAGGAAATCATATGTGGATTATGTGTTGGTGGATTAATATTGCCTGCAGGTGTGATTCCTCCCTAACGTGTCCTCTCATTTTTTTTTTGTTCCTCTGGGTGAGGTAGAATATCCAAGCTACAGGAACATGAACGAGCACAGAAAATGACAGATGGGAAAGCGCTGAAGCCCTGAAATTAAGGAAATGTTAGAAATGTCGTTACATTAACACAGACTAAAGGTAAACTGGCTTAACATTCTGAGTAATCCATTTCAAATTAGTCCTCAATAAACTCACAGTAATGACGTCACTTTTCTTCTCCAAATGTCAACTACCAAGGACATGGGTGCATTGGCAATGAACACTGAGAGTGCAAGCAGCTGGCCAGCAACAAAACTGACCACAAACAAAAGAATATCACATGAATTAAAAACATACAGATTCCATCCATTTAACAAATAACAGAAAATGAAAAATGGTTTTGACACTCAATTTTGTACTTCTGAATTCTGAGGACATTATAAATTGCTTGTTCATTTCCCAATTGTTAATGTATTTCTAAGGCTTTGATTAACCTACAGAATTTGATATTGGTATTTTCTATATTTAAAGAAATAATATTATGACTTTAGATATTTAATATACATCCAAATGATTGTTAAATTGTACTTGCAATCACTTACCAATCTGTAACCCAACATTTTTTTTCAATGAAGCACTAGTATGCCTATCTTAAATCATAAAATTAAATGGACAGAGCTCTAACATCATGTGAATCAATGCATTTTTGTCATTGAGGATGACAGGCAATGAATTGCCATTAACCTTTGACAGAATCTTTGCAAATGACAGCATAGATTTTAAAATGTTATCAAGCTTAATGGTATAAGATGATGAGAAGCTGGATAAATATTACTGAACCTCTGTTTAAATTCCTGCAGCTTTAAGATTAAGTGATGATAGAATGTTTGATAAATAATTAGTTTATTTGCTTTTCTTGAGAAAAGCAGTGAAGTTAGATAGTTGTACAAGGAAGCATAGTCTATTTCCAAAATTTTTAACTTGATAGCATTTCAGTATACTGTGACCAAAATAAATGGGCATTCTTCAACTGGATGGTGATGACCAACTCCCTTCAGCCGAGTGCTTCAGCCAAAGGCTAATATACATCAGAAGTTAGTCCATTTTCAATGAAAGATCATTGACCTAAAACATTCACTCCACAGAGGCTGACTGACCATTTTCTGTTGCTTCAGATTTCTGGCATCTGAATTTTTTTCCCATTACAGTCGGTTTAAAACCAGCTGGGCCCTTAAATGCAAGGTCCATCATGGTGATGGTTTTTCTTTAAATGAATTTAACCTGAGAAATAGTGAAAAATGATGCATAATGGTGTGTGGGGATGGTGTGCCAAAATGCTTGGATCCTACACAAGGAGCTTTTGTAGAAGCTATGGAAAGAGATAAGATGCCATTTTCTCCCCCTGCGCCTGGAGGCCCTGCAGACACATGCTTAGTAAGAGCAGCTGGCCCTGAAGTGCAGTGCTTGAAGTGTAGCCTGAGGACTCCGTACTGCAGAACTCAGATGAGTGGTCATTTTCAATGAAGGAATCTTCAAATGCTATGTCTGCCAGTCTCAGTCTAAAGCTCACTTGTAACCCCAATCAATCAGAGCTCATAGTGGATGCCCCATTGCACCTGAACATATTTAACACTAATGCATTGCTCACAGCAGCATTAATTGAACCATGATAGTCACAACCCCCCCCCCCCAAAAAAGCAATGCAGGCCAGTGTGGGACACAGTGCCAAAAAAAAGGTAATCGGATTTGGGGTTAATTAGTTGGATGGTGGCTGTGCATTTATAGCTTTTCTTTGTTCTCACCTCCTACTTCTCCTTGAACATGCTCTCCTGTTGCAAGTTATGGTTGTTACCCTTGTGCAACGCTTCCTTTACGCTTTCCCCCACACCATAACCTTTTGTATGTCCTTCACACTTTAAATAGCCAATGTACACTTACTTGTCAAAGGCTGTGCAAAACAGTAGAAAGATAAAGGGGACCAGCTTGCTGGAGGATGGGGTTGCTGCAGCTCTGATGCATGCTCCAGGAACGAGCTCGTAGATGTGAAATGTTTGGTTCCTCCAATTTCTGTCAGGTGAGTCAGAGACCATGGAAGAGACGGAAATCACTTGCAGAGATCTTGGAGACTATTATTAACCGCATGCACATTGTGGCAACAGCCATTGAACCGATGGACCCAGGTATATGGCAGAATTTGATGGCTGACATTGTGCCTTCCATTGCAGTACCAGCAGCCACTTTGACTGCTTCCATCATGGCTCCGGATTATATTGTCCAAAGGGTTTTTACCGTAATTACTATCTGTTGTTTAATTGTTACCAAGTCCCATGCAAACATGATGCACTGCATAGCTAGACATCTGGGACTTTAGGTCAACCTCCAAGCTGGTAATCAGTTTTATCCAGGGAAAGTTGGCATGGTTAGCACCACTCTATTAGAGTGCCAGCGATTGGGACTGGCATTCGAATCTGGTTCTGTCTGTAAGGAGTTTGTACATTCTCCCCGTGTCTGCGTGGGTTTCCTCCAGGTGCTCCGGTTTCCTCCCACCATTCAAAAAACAACGTACTGGAAATAGTACATAGATCAATTGGATATAATTGGGTGGCACGGGCTCGTGGGCTGAAAGGACCTGTTACCTTCCTGTTTGTCTACATTTTTAAAATATTGAAATAAAATTTAAATTTAAGAAAGTCATCACCAATTGCATAGAAGCAATTGAACAGGTAACGACATACACTACCTGGCATTGAGGTGATATAGAAGAGTGATTAGTTGTTTGCAGAATGCAATATTTCATGAATTGGTTTATAGTTTGGAGAAGCAAAACATAAAAGTCTGCAGACACTGCGGTTGAACATAGAGCACCTATGGCACAAGGAATACTTTAAGTGGTATGGGAGTGGAAAGAAAAAGGTTGAGAACCACTGGGCTAAAGCCTGAAGCATTGGTTATAGTTTGGAGAGTCTTGTATTACGCCAACTTTCATTTTAGAATTGTGACCAAAAAGATTAAGGCAGTGCAAAAGAAAGGTAATACTAATTCAAATTGTATCACATTTCATGACCACTTGTATGTGCACAGTCATTGAATATGTTTATTATCATTGTTTGCCTAGATGGTGCACCGGAATCACAAGTCATGTCATCAGTGGATATTCTTTGTTGACCAGTAACCCTCTAGTTCTAGAGGCCATAGGTTTAAGATTTAAAAAGGACTTGAAGGGCAACAGTTGAACACAGAGCGTGCTCCCTAGCTAATTTTCAGTCATATTTATGCAATGACCTTGATGTCAGTACTGCAATATCACATTGAATCAATGCTTTAGTTTCAGTGGAAATTCAGTTCAGAAAATATGTTCCGTGATTGTGAGTGTTCGGGACTGTAATTGGCTATTACGTCACTAAAAGTTTCATTCAGCAGCTGCTTTGACATTGGGATGAGAATACAGAACAGTGCAGCACATCACCGGCTCTTCGACCTATATAAACCTAATCCACTGCTTAACCTAATTCTCCATTCAGTACCTCAGTTGATCGGGAGCACTTTAAGACTTCTCTCCTGGAAGAGAATGATGTGTCTTCATTCCTGGGTTAGGTCAGGCTTTAATGGAAAATTCTTTGCACTACTTGGTATCAACTTGATCTTAGAGGTTTCCTAGAAAAGCAGAAAGGTCAACATTTGTAAAATGATCTGTAGGTTTATACCAGGAGGAAACGGTCTTTGCAGCTAATGGAGAATTGTACCAAGCTCACGTTCCCAGCCAAATACTCTCATGAAATGTGGTTGATTTGAGCTTATAAATTAGCCCAGGATATTACACTTCTCATGCAAAATCAATGTCAACTTGCATGCAACTGTTACAAAAATGCCTGATCAAATCGTAAAGGTAAAGGCTCCATTATTGTCACGTTAACCATATAACCATATAACCATTTACGGAGCGGAAACAGGCCATGTTGGCCTTTCGAGTCCGCACCGGTTCACTTGTATATTTTCTTGCCGGTCATCCTTCTTGTCACTAAGTAGATTCTGCTGTTTGCCACAGGCCAGTAGACCATGTCTGCTGAGTAAATACACTTGCTAGTGACGGCATGTTGTACTACATTTAGAATGTAAAATGCATGAAATTCTATCACTTCTGTCTACCGTAAGGCAGAGAGTTGCCACTTTGTCCAGTGCCCCTCATAGAAACCTACAGCACCAGGTTTTCCTAGGTGGTACCCCCTCCAAGTACTGACCAGTCCTGAGCTTGCTTAGTTTCCGAGATCAGACAATCTCGGGGCATATTCAGCCTATTAGGTACTGTAGTGTATTTTCTTAAAAAAAATCTTGACCTGTCAACTATAATGAGAAGAGAAAGAGCCGATCAGTCTGCTTGAGCTTTTAACCCTCAGAAATGTTGCAGGCATTTGGGGGCTGGTGAGCAGTGTCCTGTGGATGTCTTTGAGAGTGCACGTGCAGAGCTTTGCTTTTGTCCTTTGCGACAATTGTGAGTGTGCGGGGGAGCAGGAGCTGTCTGTTCACATTGCTGTTAAAAATGTTATGGGTACAGCACTGTTCAATGCTGTCAGCCTGCAGCGAGAAAAAAAGATCAGAAGCAAAATCAAATTAATACAAATGAGGTCAAGGTAAAAACAATCTATTTAAAGGGACAGGATTAGTTTCTCTTTGCTTTCTCATTGTCCTTAATTTTTAATTTATATTCTCCACACTACAGTGACTGTAGTGTGAAGTACTTCTCATTGGCTTTGAAACACTTTGGGCCACATTGAACTTGTGAGAGATTCTATTATAAACACGAGTCTATCTGTGACTGGTTTGCTAAAGTATTTGTCATTAGGCTAGCAATGTCAACTGCCCTGGCTGTCACAACAGTAGCACACACAATTATAATCCCATAATCCTTTCACTTAATGTGGGATAACACATGAAAGAGTCAGGAAAAGAGCACTATAGAATTCTGCTATCCATTTCTTTGTAAACGACATGATCTTGCATTACAGTCGGATTTGCTTAGATCCCAGTGGAAAGTAGAATAGAATTTTAGGAAGTTGCCAGATCTGTGAGTGGAAAGGATTAGAGTGGATAACACTACTAGAAAAAAGATGGAATTTGGGGAAATAATATTTTTATGCAGATTACTATCTGGAGAGAGGTTCAGGAAGAGGGTGTTTTTATGGAGCAAAATTTGCACAGATGATTTTGTAGAGGAGGGCCTGCCACAGAGAATATAATGGATTCTGGGGGCAGTGAGAAACACTGGTTTCAAATTAATCACGTGGAAACAAAAAAAAACATATTTCTTGTGGTATGAAAAGAAGGGGAGTGAGAATGACCTACATTTATTCTCTCTGTTGACAAATGAGCCTGAAAGATAATCAATCCATTTCCTTCTACACTGGTGCTTGCCCTAAAAGGTAATGATCAAATAATTTATTCAGTTATGCTACCAGCCGCACTGCCTCCAGCTTCATAAGTGCAGCCATCAACTCACTTACCATCCTGTTTCCAGGCGGCTTTTCTAAAAAGTAAACTTTAAAGAACACAGGGGAGGCTATCTCGCTGATATCTACCCTGGCACTTCAACCCGAGAAATGTGGCCCAGAATTATTGGAATAGAGTGGATAAAAATGACTTCCAGGTTCTAACAGTTTGTCACTCAATTTTCTTTTTTGCAACTAATCACATGATTGAAATTGAGGAATGTGGAGATATTGCTGGAACGTGGCGCTCAAGTGAAAGGTCAACCACAATCTCGACGTTTGGCAGAGAAGGCTTGGAACCTGATGTTTAATTCCTGCTCCTATTTTTTGTGTTTTTACATTAACGAGCCTTTGTTTACTATTCTCCATATTTATTTCTTATTCATCACATATGAGAAATGGGGACAGATGTTATCAAGGATGGAGGCAATGTTGCCTGAAAGTTCATTGTAGCAGAGGCACTTTTTATTCCGTCTCAGATTAAATTCAGAACTATTGAGCCAGAGTGCAATGGAACGACCAAAGGAGGTGGATGGGGAGACGAAGCTGGTGGTGGAGCCAGATACAACTGCAAATAAAAGGTGTTTGACATTGCAACTGCCAGAGGGGGTGGTTGAGCCAAATACAATTTGGGTTAAAGTGTGTTTGGACAGGGTGTTCAGATAGGAAAGGCATGGAGGGATATTGGCCTAACATGGGTGAATGGAATTAACAATGATATACATCACAGTTAGCATGGATAAGGTGGGATGAAATGTTGGGCTGTACGTTTCTATGTTATTAACATATGGCATGTTTGGCTTAACCATGGGAATGACAGGATTTCTTCTATAGGTAAAGAAAACTACAGAAAACCATGGTTGGGACTCGCCACTGCCTGATTTATACATTGTTGAAATGATGCAAAATCATCTGAAACTGACTATTATTGTATTAAATACCAGAAAAAGAAACAATTTTCAATTATGTAATGGTTAAAAAAAATAACAGCATTGAGTTATTTAATTTCTCAGCCACAGATTTTTCAGTATCAGTTGAATCAAGAAATTTGCCGATTCTGCAGGAAAATGCAGTTGAGGCCAAAATTAGATCAGCTCATGACCTTATTTTGTGGTGGAGCAGGCTAGAGGTGAACATACCTTACTCTTCTTCAGACTTTGTTTGTTAGTATACAACAAAAGGTGACTTAATTATAATTAATAATGTCATTTGCTAATCAATTTCTACTTTAAAATCCTTTGAGCAATACCTTATGGAATAGTGTGGAAGCACAGAGAGTGCATGCATCTGTTGTCTTAAAATGTAGTAAAGGAATGGGAGTGGATTTCCTGGATGAGTGAGGAAACCACTGTCAAATCAGTTCTATCACATTCAATTTTGGCACTGCAGTGTAAAGCGATATAAAAAGGAATTGTATGTGAGAATTGCAGTAAAATGGCAAATTTTCATAATTTCCAAAAGAGAAAATCAAATTATAACTTTTGAATTAATTGGGCATTGCTACCGTTGAATGGCCTAATGATGGTCGGTATATGCAGTACCTTAGCATTTATTTTACAAACAGCCAATATATGTGCTAATTAAATAATTTCACAGTGTAGGCAATACTTAATTAGTCTGCTTTATTGTTTTATATTCAATTGGAACAATAAAAAATTAAATATTTTATTTATTGGCTCTGGAATTTTGCCCATGTTAATTGTGTGCCTTACTTAAAAAGTACCATAAATTCTCCTAAATGCTATCTGGTCCTATTCAAACATAAATTTTAATTAATTCTTCCTTCATAAAAAGCAAAAGCTATTTTTATTATAAATGACTGAATAAATTACCAATAAGTATTGTATAATTGATTTTGTCTATTACCCAGCATTCAATGGATACGCTGTCTGTCCGGGCTATTTAATTTTCACATGACTGATTAATTGTTTTGAATTAATATTTTGGTTTCTCATGCTGCACTTACATGTCTTTTGCACCATTTTAAAGGAAATGTGGTTGAAAAGTAATGATGTAGCTGTTTATTTTAGATTAATGCTTTTCCTATCATTCCTTACAATTTTAAGCATTTTATATAATATAAATATAAGAATGGCTTTTGATTTAAAAGAATAGATGGTTTACATTAATAATTTTATTTTTAGGTTAAATGTGGAGGGTTCTTTTACAAACATTCCATTAATTGAAGAAAGCATCAGCCAGGTGTGTCAGGTACTTCAAACTACTAATTAATGACCTTCACTATTTTCCAACCAGAGACCACTTTGGTTTAAAAAATATACTTCAATGTGAGAGCTGAGTTCCATTATCCGCTAAATTGTACTGATTGAAGAATATTATGTGGCTCTCCTCTAACCCCCCCCCCCCCCCCAACATCTCCCCACCACACACACACACACACACACACACACACAAAAACACATACAGACACACACACACACACAGGCACAGAAACACACACACACACACACACACACACACACACACACACACACACACACAGAAACACATACAGACACACACACACACACACAGGCACAGAAACACACACACACAGAGAAACACACACACAAATGCACAGAAACACACACACAGGCACAGAAACACACACACACACACGCAAAGAAACACATACACACTCACACACACAGGCACAGAAACACACACACACACACACACACACACACACACACACAGAGGCACGGAAACACATACAGACACACACACAGGCACAGAAACACACACACACACATGCACAAAAACACACACACACGCACAGAAACACATACACACTCACACACACAGGCACAGAAACACACACACACACAGGCATGGAAACACATACAGACACACACACAGGCACAGAAACACACACACACACACACACACACACACACACACAGAGGCACGGAAACACATACAGACACACACACAGGCACAGAAACACACACACACACACACACACAGAGGCACGGAAACACATACAGACACACACACAGGCACAGAAATACACACACACACATGCACAAAAACGCACAAAACACACACACACACGCACAGAAACACATACACACTCACACACACAGGCACAGAAACACACACACACACAGGCATGGAAACACATACAGACACACACACAGAGGCACGGAAACACATACAGACACACACACAGGCACAGAAACACACACACACACATGCACAAAAACACACACACACAGAGGCACGGAAACACAAACAGACACACACACAGGCACAGAAACACACACACACACACAGGCACAGAAACACACAGAAACACACACACACACACATGCACAAAAACGCACAAAAACACACTCACACACGCACAGAAACACATACACACTCACACACACAGGCACAGAAACACACACACACACACACACACACACACACAGGCACGGAAACACAAACAGACACACACAAATGCACAGAAACACACACACACAGGCACAGAAACACATACACACACACACACATGCACAAAAACACACACACACAGATGCACAGAAACACACACACACACACACACAGGCACAGAAACACACACACACACACAGGCACGGAAACACATACAGACACACACACAGGCACAGAAACACGCACACACACAGGCACAGAAACACACACACACACACACACACACACACACAGACAGGCACAGAAACACACAGACAAATGCACAGAAACACACACGCAAATGCACAGAAACACACACACAGGCACAGAAACACACACACACACATGCACAGAAACACACACACACACAGAAACACATACACACACACACACACACACACAGGCACAGAAAAACACACACACACACACACACACACACACACACAGAGGCACGGAAACACATACAGACACACACACAGGCACAGAAACACACACACACACACACACACACACACACACAGGCACAGAAACACATACAGACACACACACACAAACGTGGCTTAGGTGCTGATGATGTTATTTACGACTGCCTCCTTCCTTGCTGCTCAGCTTCTTCACCACACACACGAGCCTAGATTCTTCACAATTGGAGTTCTGCCTGTCATGAAACCATTTAGTTTGTGTACCTTGCCTCCTCACCACCACACGCTCTGTCTTCCTATCTTCCCACAGACTCTTCCCTCCAGTTTTTCTACTCTCTTCCTCTTGAAAGTACACCTGCCCATGTTCAGGCCACATTGTATTTACAAACCTGGCCTCACTTTCAACTACACTCCATCTGCATATCTCTCTCTCTTCATAGTATCCAACTCCTGGAACCACTCAGGATGAGAGAAGATGTCATAATTATGGATCTTGTGATGAAATGTACTGTCCCAAAACATGACCAAGTTCAATTCATCATGTTTGATTATTGGTGTACCAAATTAATAAGTATAAGCTAACATTTTAGCAACAAAATTGAATGCTTTGTTTCTCCTTGAAAAAGATCACAAGAAATTCAAGTTTAATTTGAATTAAAATATTCAGGGAGATTTAAGCATGACCATGAGCTACAGGTGTAATGTTATGTTGGAGATTTCTTATGCATTATTCAAAGAGCCCAAACTTTTCTGAACAATATTGAAATCTAGGACATTCATCTTAGAGATGGATGCTGTTCTTAAGTTTTCTTTGTCAAAGATTGCCCCAATCCTTCCTCTCTGATTAGGAAGATGGTTAATGTAAAATAACCTTATTCTAATTTCTCATAGATTGAATAAAATAAAAATAAGTTACGGTAGTCTCAATCATTATGAGATCAACTCCTGGTGAAAGTTATAATTTATCTTTATATTTACATTTAGAAGGGATTATGTCTTGTCAATCTCAGGAAAATGTTGGCTCATTTCTGCCTATGGCTGATTTTCTGTCCCCTTCAGTAATCTGGAAATCAAGAAATGAGCTCTGCTTGGAATACATTCACGTTTTGCTTGAATGTTCAAAATGAAGTAAAAAGATAAACAATTCTCTCTTCACTTAATGAGTTAAAGTGTTAATTTCTTTAGTAAATGAATTAAAATAACATGTTTAATTGTGTAGTAGTTAAACAATTTCATTAATAATTTATTATCATTTAAAAAAAACCATCAACTCATCAAAATCACCCTCCTCTTTATAAAGACAGATTTCCTTTCCCTCCACATTCGCTTGACACCTGGCAGATGTACTGGAATGCCCTGTCTCGGACATTAACGTGGCTTGGGGGCACAGTGATGCCAGCTGCTCCCTTGGCAAGGCCTACTGTGAGGCAGAAGGGTTGGAAAGCCATGTGCAAGGCCTCTCAGATTCAGCTTGCTGGCAGCTGAAACCCACCAACCTGATTATCCTGATTAACTCAAACATTATGAAAAGGGTTAAAAGTTTAACATTTGAAAAATGTTATCACAAGCTCACTCAGGTTATTATATACCAAGTACAACCATTTTTATTGTTCTTTTCTTAGATGTGGCAAAAATAGTTATTTTTATTATTATTAGTGAAACAGATTATTTCAATTGCTGGTCAGCTAAATCATGCCTAGTAGGCTTTTGCAGGTATGAACTGTTTGGAGGCTCAGGGTATGTTCATATACTACTGGTGAACTGTAGGCATTGTGAAGGGGTGCCATGTTCTGGGAGTTTGAGAAATCTGAAAATTCATGCCTGGCATCATGAATATCTGAGAGAGCATGATATATTTTGCCTGTTAATTGCCTAAGCATTTGTGAGACTGCAAAGTTATGTCAGAGAGTGGTCACAGTGTTTGCAAGAGATTGAAAAATGAACATTCCAGAGGATTTTTGTTGAATTGATATGAAGAATACAAAGAAACACCAAAGCTGTAAAGGCTGGAATTTTGAATAGAGCAAGAATTGCTGGATGAACTAAAAATGTCAGACAGTATCTACAAGTAGAAATCAACAGTCAACATTTCAGGTCTGAACCTTTTACATTTATAAAGGGGGGAAAGAAGCTGGGTGAGGGGGTCCAGAGATGACATAGACAGAAGGTGTGGGGAGGAACCATTGGGGTTAATTGGTCACATGGGTGTATTTGGGTGGCACTGGCTCATGTGCCAGAAGGGTCTGTAATCTTGTTGTACCTCTAAATCTTTTTTAAAAAACCTCGCAGATAGATTCCAATTGAATTCCAAATGGTTGCATCATCTTTATTTGGGGGTGCAGCCTTTAACAAAAATGCATCTGTTCAGTAGAAAATACTCCATCACCCTGTTGCCAAAACTCCCACTTCATGGCTCCCAATTATCCTGATTACTAAGAAAGACCATGTGCAGACCTCAAGAGGACTTCTGCTCTATGAAGGTTTTTTTTTGACAAGTGCTGAAATCTTCCTCACCCACTTTCCAAGAATTTTATCTGCAAGTTGAAATACTCTACCCCAGAAATACTTCATCACATGAAACATGCATTGAGGTGGTACTGTGCTGGTGGGCACACTAGTTTTGTGAAAGGTCTCATGGATTTCAATATTCTGCAGCTCAGAATTTAATACCATCAATCTTCTAAACTAGCCATTCTCAACCTTTTTATTTCCACTCACATCCCACTTTAAATAATCCTTATGCCATAAGGATTGGTAAGGGATTGCTTAAGGTGGTATGTAAGTGGGAAGGGAAGGTTGAGAATCACTGCTCTAGACCCAATTGTCACTGAAATATTTTGCTTGAGAAAAATTGTCATTGGCCCATTTCCTTTGGAGTTATGAAACCGTGCACATAACAAGTCAATGAGGGACGATTAAAACAGTGGTTTTCATACTTTTTCATTCCCACCCACATACCACCTTAAGCAATCCCTTACTAATCGCAGAGCACTGATGGCATAGGGATTACTTAAAGTGGGATGTGAGTGGAAATGAAAAGATTGAGAAGCACTGTTCTAAACTGATAATTTCACTCAAAGATCTGAGTCTCTGTTCCTCACTCTGTAATTGGATCCTCAATTTCAGAAGACCCCAATCTGTATGGATTGGCAACATCCTTTTTGATCATCAATATAGGGGCATCTCACTTACTCTATTCCCTCTCTACCCCCATGTATGTGCAGCAAAGTTAGGTTCCAGCAGAATCTATAAATTCACTGACAACACTCCCATTGGTTGTTTAATAATGTATGAATATTGAGAATCTGGTTGCATGATGCCAGAACAACAATGTTGCTCTCAGAGTTGGCAAAATCAAGAAGATTATTGTGAACTTTAGGAAGGGAAGCTGAGGGGCCAAACCTCCTGTCTTTGTTCAAGGGATGTCAGTGGAGAGAGTTAGTAGCTTCATTTCCTGGGTGCACATATATCAAGAAAGGGGCCTCTCATTACTCTAAGGGGATTACACAGAGATGTGAATAGATGACAGTGTGTAGCATTGGAAGTGTTATGAGGGAACATGAGGGCATTAACAAGTGGGAAGCAAAAAATGCGCGATAATTAAGGATGAAAGTGTAGAGATGGAACCTAGTATAAGAAAGATAAACCCTTTGAATTGACTAGTAGTAATCAGATATACTGTATATTTGATTGACCACACTTATTGATGAAGCAACTCATAAGCTAATTATACAGAACCATTTTTGTTTAATGCCTGTAAGACTCTTAATAAATATCTAGAAATGCATTGTGCATCCACAAAATAGCAATTTGCTCTCTTCATGAGTGGTTCATTAAAATATAGCATTTGTGCAAAGGAAAGTCTAGCGTTTGTCCATTATCTCAGTTTAATCCTAGGAACATAGGAAATTGGAACAGGAGTCGGCCAAAAATGGCCCATCGAGCCTGCTCCGCCATTCAATACGATCATGGCTGATTTAATTTATGACCTAACTCCACCTACCTGCCTTCTCCCCATATCCCCTAATTCCTCTATCATGTAAAAATTTATCTAACTGAATTTTAAATATGTTTAATGAGGCAGCCTCAACCACTTCCCTGGTTAGAGAATTCCAAACATTCTCTACTCTCTGGGAAAAAACCTTACCAATCCTGAAGCTATTCTTGAGACATCAAATCAACCTTAGTTTTGGCACTGTTGATCTTGATTTGAGAACATGCCAATCATTAATAGATAAACAAATATGAACTGGATTTCTTGTGAGTTAATTGAGCTTCAGATGATACTTTATTCCGTGACTTTGGTGCTCATTTACATTTTTGCTCCTTATTCAAAGTACCTGAAATTCTAAATGTGAATCAAGCTGTTGTACCAGAAGACAAGAGTCAATGTTAAAAGTATATGGGACAACTTGGAAATTCAAGTCACGGGAGGAACAAGTCTGCAACTAACCAGTGAAGCCAAATGCAATGATGGTATTCTCATTAAGAAATATCATTTTAAATCTTTAATTGAATGATTCAAGCAGTGAATTTATTTTCAGTTAGTGGCCAACAAGAAGCAGAAACATAGGACCAACACATTCTTAGAGGTCCATGGTTGAAAAATGTACATTTGATGACTGTTTATTGTGGTCACTTTTCTCTCATAATGATAGTGGATCAAAAAGAACTATCCTTACTTTGAAGCAACAGGATTCCTCATGAACACTTTCGCCTATCTTATTCATCTTAACTTCTCATTTATATAGATTCTCTAGCTATTTTGTTGCTGGTGGTTTGATGCCGTGGTGTAGTTAAGCACTGATTATTCCATTCAGCATAATAGCTCCCTAATTACAACTACAGCTCTCCAAACCGCACTGTAAAGTAGGCCCACCACAGCTTACCATTGTATCTAATTATCCTCTATGATACTTGAGGTGAATTGCGATGGCCTAGTCTTATTCTTCACCCCTTGCCTTCTATTTTAAACAAAATGTTCTATTTGTTATTGTTATGGGAAAGCTGAATGTATAGACATAACGGCATGGCCTTGCTGTCAAGAGATTTCAATTGAAACTATAGTTATTTTCTTGTGTTATCCCAATTTTTACATGTAGAACTTCATTAATTTTTAATTATATATGCACATGACCATATTTTAAATTTTCTTATTAATTCTGAAAACATAGATGATTTAGATCTGGGTAACTGATCTCAATTCATACCTTTGGGGAAAAAAAGTTTGTGAGAACTTCTCTGAATACTTGTATGTAGACAGCATCTTGTTAGTGGGAGGATTCTGCATTTAGGGATTCAAAGAAAAAGGCAACATGACAAAACCATTGAATTTTCTTGATCAAAGTATCCCCCAAAACATATTATTTTAGAGGTAAAATAAAAGTAGCAAACCATGCCATTAAGTATATGTCTTAATTTGACCTGAATTAGAATATCTATTTTTGGTTAATCATTTTTCAGTCTAACTAGAAATGAAGAGTCGTTGTCAAAGGTTCTAGATGTTCTGTGCATGAGAGATTTCATGAGAGTGAGGCGTAAAGACTCTCAGTTGGATGAATTGTGTATCTCTAAACAAAACCGATGAGATCAACATGCCCTGAATTAAATGCACAAATAAGCAAACTACAGCATTTCCGAACCTATTGTGTTGCATTGCAGTGCGGTTGAGTCATTGCTTGAAAGTGCCGCAGTAGCCTTGATGAAGAGCAGTCTGTTTAAACCTGGAAAGAGTCCAGTGTTAACATTGTACTTCCCAGTTATAAAATCATGTTGATTGGAAAGTAATGCCATGTGATTGTAACAGCTATGGTAATAAGCATGAAGAGAGAAAGAGTTAATAATTTATCTGGAGCTTGGCTTTCTCCTGTGGTTGCTTGAGTGTTTGCTCACTGAAATATTAAAATAGCAACATTTTGCAGATTTCCCCAAATATTTTGCAAAGTATAGGGAAAGAAAATCAAGTTGTTTGTATCTTCAGAACAGACAATAGAAAGAGCAACATTAGTATCTCACTTCAAAGTGATGGTAATTATAGAAATCTGTGTACAAATTAAGAAAGATCTTGTGTTAAATCTTACACCCTAACAGCCATTGAATTACAGTGATTTGGGTAGTATCTGTCCTAATGGTTAGAACATAGAACAATACATCACAGTACAGGCCCTTTGGCCCTCAATGTTGTGCTGTCCCACACATTGAAATATCTAATGATATAATTTCATCGGGCTACAATGTTATTGCTGCATCACAGCAAGCGATTACCAAAATAGGAATATAATCTAATTTCTTCTTTAAGATTTTGAACATTGAGACTAGTTATTTGTGCCTGGAAATTAAAACTACATCATTTAATAGACAAGCATTGATCTTTCCTATAGCAGCATCCGTAGCTATGTTGTTTATTTCTGTGATTTATTGCATAGTTCTCACGATGACTGTCTCAGCATGCAGTTGCTTCCATGGTCATGGCTTTTTTCAGCTTTTATGAAAACTATAAAATGTTCAGAAGTCTTTCTGCTACGCTTCCACTTAAACATTCAAAGGAGGTTCTTGACACAACACATTATGTAGTCTTCCTATACATATGTACAGGAGTTCAGGCTAATTCTGAAATTGTGTAAATTTGATTTCAATTAGGCAAGTTATATTTCATGTGGAAAAGAAGTCTGCAGAAATGTGAATATAAAATTGTTCAGTGAGCAAAGTACATTTTAAGAACAAGCAATTGGAATAAGAACAAGAATCCTAACTTAAGCAGAAATGATGTAAAGTTTTATGTCATTTCATAGAATCTGATTTTTTTTTAGGTAAACTATTACAATCTGACATTGATGTGACACAAGAATTTAAGCAGTAGTCTAAATTTTTAATTTGTCTTGCATTTCATTGTCTCAGAATTGATATCTATTTTATCTATTTACTAATTAATTTTAAAATTTTCTTTTATAATGTTTCACTTTCACATGCAATTGAATATCTTTATTTTTCAGTAACTTTTTGTTGTTCAAACATTAGTGTTTTGTGGTAATAGAAGTCTCAAGGTGGATAACTAAAATTGCTTGGAGTTGAGCATGTGACATGTCTTCGTGTACAGGGAAGCAGCTGACATAAGCAAAGTTTTAAAAAAAATAACAGAAGACCACTGAATTCTGATGTTATTGCCTCTCTTTGTGCATTGCCTCTCTTTGAGCTCTCGAGCTGACCATTGTTGTCCAGAACCATTAAAAAAAAATTAGCTTCCTGGGGGGGGGGGTTTTATACACTGTAATTCTTGTGCCATGAGCCTTTTATTTTAACTAGATGATGCTTTTCATCGGCAATGAGGTTGGATTAAATATCATTAGTCATGTTTATCTTCTTTCATCTTGCTCAAACATCTGGCACAATCTGCACACAGGTTTATCAACCATCATATACACTGAACAAAGTGAGTTTCATTTCATCATTTGGGCTTGGAGAAAAAATGGCAAGTGGGTGGGGGTAAATCCACTTTTCAGGATCAAAGTGATTTTTAAAATTTTAAATTTATGATAAAATGAAAAACTAAGGAACTGATTTTTTTTTTGGTAAATCTATGTGTCCATTATTTTTTTCTTGTTTGCCCTGATAAAATTAGATTTTCACAGCTTACAATTGTTTAAACATACAACTGAATTGCAGAGTATGAGTGGTAGGGTAAGTGAATACAGCTGTGCATTGCTTCCTGCGTTCGCTTTAATTAAATCTGAGAGCTTTCTTTTAGAAACTGGCAAAAACATGAATTGGAAACAACATTTCCATGAGGCGCTTTCTGTAAAGTACATTTCTAGAGGAACAGCAGGCAGTGTTAGGTTTCCTCATTGTATCATGGGGAAGGTGTATTACGATTGTGAGAGAGGCTCCCAGGAGCCAGCCAGTTTATTTTCACAAGCTGAGTGCATTTCCTATTTTTCTAATTTTGCACTATTGTACAGTAGGTTCACTGAAACACGAAGGTAGTCTGAGTGTAATATGCTACCTTACAAATGCATTTTTAAAATGCATTTGCAGTGTTAGCTTCAAGCCTTTGTACATTGAATCTCATTTTAATTTTCTGTGCATGAAGAGAATGTGGAAAGGACTGATGAGCCTCTATGAAATGCAAACAATTATTAATTATAAGTGACTGGGAAAATCAAATGCATCTTTGCAGCAAGCAGAATTTGCCATTAGAACCTAAGCAATGGTAGGATAGTGGGAGATTAATTATTAATGCAAGCATATCTTACAAGGATTTAAATGCTTGTGAATTGCTGGTGTAGTCACATTTGCAAACATTCCTCCTTGCTATTGAAAGGAACTGTAATGGCTGATGTGCCGGCACACTGCAGTTTTAAGTAGGGTTTGAGCCGACAAAAAAGGTCAAAGCAATCAATGTGAGCTTTTAAGCCAATATAAGTGATGTACAACGCTCATTTCTCAATGATTATGTTGTCACCCAAAAGATATTTTTCATTGTCCCTTATACAAGCAGAACAGTGAGATTTATATTTTTTAAGCTACATCAAAATAATGAGATCACAATAAAATATCATAGTTCTTCTTGTGGTGGAGTCATGATAAAGTACATCATGTCGATTGATATTTTGAATGTTGGACATTAAAACATATGCTCTGTTCATGGCAAAACTTTTTGTACTGTATAATAAAATAAAAATCTCCACTAATTTGATGCTATGGAATTGAGTAAAAATGATGACATAGAATATATAATGTATTTTTCCTGTTTGAATTTCTGCACACTTTCATCGGTAGTAAGGTTGGTAAGTTGACAAATAATTGATGGTATAGTTCATTGTCCAGTAAATAGCTGCACAATTACTAATTGGTTTTAATGTATGTTATTAAAGGTATGTTATTAAATGTTATTAAATAAGTATCAGTGATTTTATAAATACATGATTCAGGACTGATTTCTTATGTGGTTAGTTGATTAAGGCAATGCACAATTAACAATAGACCTTCAGCAGCTCTGGTCCAAGAGAAGGAAAGATTAGCTAATTGGTAATCTGCAGGCTTGTACATGTAATCACAGGGGTCAATGCTTGGTTTTGTTGTCTGGTATTTCCAAATGGCTATTGATAATCACATTCCACAGTATAAATTACAGTAATTGACAAATTCATGCTGCAAAGTAAAATGGAGTCTGCAAGTGAACAACATGATGAAAATCAGTCAGAAATTCCTTATGATTCTGCAAAACGATATCTGGAAATGGCACAAATTTACTGCCTATTCATTTTTCAGCTCCAAGATTACATGTGGAGAACCAAAAAAAGGTAATGGTAAGGATCTTCTCCTTTAGTGTCCATTTCCCAAAGTCATAGTTTCTTCTATAAGTGAGAACACTGATATTGATTCATGAAAAGTGACAGCAGGATTGACAGTCACAAAGATGCTCCTGCTGTGGCCCCATAATTAAAAATGAACTTGTGTTTATACAGCACCCGAACTTGGCCTGTGAATTTTCAAAGGCATATTGTAAGTCGTCATTTTTTTTTTTTGATTTATCTGTACACAAATGAGGAAACGAAATCTGCTATTAAATCCAACACGTAGCAACAAGATAAAAGTCCCATTAATCTATTTCTGGTGGCCTTACACAAAACATCCGGTGATCTGGGCGGCACTGCATGGTTGGTGTAGCGGTTAGAGTGACGGCTTTACAGCCTCAGCGATCGGGACAGGACCTGGGTTAGAATCCCCTGCTGTTTGTAAGGAGTTTGTACGTTTTCCCTGTATCTGCATGGGTTTTCCCCGGGGGCTCCGACTTCCTCCTACCCTTCAAAAACCTACCGGGATGTAGGCTAAAGGGGTGAATTGGCCTGTAAGACTGCTGTATGTCTAATTTAAAATTTAAATCTCCTGCTACCCTTTGCTTTAGAATCTATACATCTATCTGAACAGACAACTGGAACCTCAACTTCAATTATCATTAATTGAAACCCATTCCAATGTTTTAGATTTCAGATTTATTGTTCAGAGTACATACATGACATCACATACAACTCTGAGATTCTTTTTCATCCATCGATTTCCTGTGCAATTTAAATTAACATTAGTCTTTTAAATGCTCACAACTGGAAAGAATGATAAGCAATGATTATTTTGACCCCATATATCTAAATGAACTGGTGTATAATTTTAATTCTTTTTCCATTGTACTGAACTTACTTTGGTTCCATCAGTTGCCAATAAGGATGAGAAAATATTCCACTTGCTGCATGTCACGTTGATGTATTTTCATTGCAAATATTCATTAGGAGTATTCAAAGTGACACTTTTATTCCTATCCAAGCACAACGAGAAGAGAGATCAAATAAAATTAGTAATCCATACTTGTGTTTATTCACTTTCATCCACCACAGACTAAGATGCCACAATTTTTTTGATGATTTTTTTCTAGCTGCCTCAATTAGCCTCTTGATTATAGAGCAACAAGAAAAGAAGAATAAAATGTTTGTTGATGTCCAACTCAACAGTGAATAATGTTAAAGGAATGCGCCTCTTGTAGTACTCCGCTGGAGTAGACTATTTGAGCCTATCAGGGATAAGGTCAACTCAATTATATTCACCATGTGCCATTGGCTTTTTTAATACTTTGCCTATATTCCAGAATTTTTAAGAAATAACAATCAGGTGAAATGACTGTTGTATGTAATTAGCTAAATTTCATAAATGTCAATTCATTTACATAAGTATAACCAAATATAATTATATTAAATGGGCACTTTTGCATTTGGAGAGAAATCTATTTCAAAATGAGCTTAATTTTCATAAAAAATGGACTCCATTACTGTAAATAATTAATGATCAGGAACAGAGCTTGCACTTTTGAAGAAGAGAACAGTATAAACTTCTTTAATGAAAGAGATTTTCCACTTTGGACACGTTCAGTGATTAAGTAAAAATGATACCCAAAATTGCCTTCGCTTAATGAGATGTATCTTTCTCAGAACTTTTTCTATCACTCATTCCTGAAGCCAATAGCCTCTATCGACACATCTTGGTGCGCGCGGCAATAAACTTTTAATGGTGTTGGAGAAGTTTATCAGAATCAGCTGTTGGCAGTTTGCACCAAAAGAAAATTCTTAATTTGAGATTCTTAATAATTTCTCAAATTTACTACTTTAATTATGCTATTTTGTCCAGCTTCTCATTCACCTGAAATTTGTTTCACTTCATTTCTCAGACGCTCTCTACGCTTCCTTCTGTGAAAATAGTTTGTGTTTAAATGTCTCGGGCACTTCTTCATACCTCAATATAAACTGAATTTCATGGCAGCTCAACTCTATTTTCTTGAGTGTGGTTCTTGAAAGTATTTAGTGATGAAGGATGAAGTTGCCATAATTGCTGCTACTACATTGTTGACCCTGGGAAACTAACTTCTTGCACATCAATGGAAAATAATAATTATGAGGGATTAGGTTGTGGCTCAGAGTTTTACACTTTAGAATCTTTCTTTGAGTTTTTAACTGCAGGAGATTAAATACTCTAATCATTGTTTTTTTGCATGCTTAATGTCAGAAACGTTCGTGGTTTCCGACAGCTGGCTTAGCCAGGAACATAGATTAGCCAGCTTTTGAAGCCATCTGAGCATGTTCATCAGCATCCCTGATCATCTCATTGCTCTCTTGCCACCATTCTATGTTCCATGATGTGTCAACTTTCTTGAACAAAAGGCATTATTTCACACTAATGTTAGAGTCAGCTTTGCTCAGGAAGTTTCCTTGGGGAAGAGAAGAGTTGCTCCACATTTCCGCAGGGTGTATGGGCAACTTACTGCCATAATCCACATTCATGGTTTGTAAACTAGCTGAAAAGATTGCAGGAATTTCCATAGAGATGGATGGAATATTTGTTAAAATTCCAGAACTTTGTTGCAATAACTAATTTTAATATAACAACTAATGGATATGTAGTACAATGGTTACCTAATGACAATGCTGTTATTGTCTTGTACGTTGTATAATGTACATATACATTGAAATTCTTACTTGCAACAGCTGAGCACGAGCTCTGTGAAAAAAACTACAATATTATACACTGAATTAAAAAGAGATAACAAATACAAAAGATAAATAGATAATAAATATTTACACTTCCCATAGTTGAAGAAAAAATGTTGTTCCAATAGTGCAGACGGGTCTTTTAATGGTGTTGGAGAAGTTTATCAGAATCAGAATTTATTACCATGAACAAGTCATTAAATTTGGTATTTTGCACTGCAATCATAACGCAAATGTTCATATTATAACCATTTTAAAACATTACGATTAAAAAATAAAAAAGTAATAATACATGAAATGTAAGGCAGTGCCTTTGGTTCATTGATTATTCAGGAATCTGATGGCAGCGGGGAAGAAGCTGTCCTTGTGCCATTGTGTGCTCGTCTTTAGGCTCCTATACCTTTTTCCCTGATGGTCGCAGGGTGAGGAGGGCATGGCCTGGGTGGTGAGGGTCTTGGAGGATAGATGCCTTTGATGGAGTGAAGTCTGGTGCCTGTGATGTTGCAGGCCAAGTTAACAACGCTTTGGAGCTTATTCTTGTCCTGAGAGTTGGCATCTCTATACCAGTGATTGATGCAACCAGGTAGAATGGTCTCCGTGGTACACTTATAGAAGTTTACGAGAGATGTTGACACCAAGGAATTTGAAATTCTTGACCCTCTCAACTACTGAACCCTCGATGAGAACTGGGTGGTATTGCCCTCACTTCCTCCTGAAGTCCACAATCATCTCCTTGGTTTTGCTGACATTGAGCACAAGGTTGCTGCCATGACACCATTTAACGAGCTGATCTATCTCCCTCCTGTAAGTTTCCTCATTGCCATTTGTAATTCTGCTGACAATTGTGGTGTCATCGGCAAACCTGTAGATGGCATTGGAATTGTGCCTGGCCACACAGTCAAGGGTGTATAATGAGTAGAGCAGTGGGCTAAGCATGCATCCACAAGTGGCCCTGTGTTGATAATCAGTGAGGAGGAGATGTTATTTCCAATTTGTACTGACTGTGGTCCCCTAATGAGAAAGTCAAGGATCCAGTTGCAGAATGGGGTACAGAGGCTTAGAGTTTTTAGCTTCTTGTACAGCAGTGAGGGAATAATGGTGTTGAAGGCTGAGCTGTAGTCGATGAAAGAACAGCTGTATTTATGACTTGCTGTTTTTGAGATGATCCGGAGCTGAGTGAGAACTAACGATATTGCATCTGCTGTGGACCAATTGTGATGATAGGCAAATTACAGTGGGTCCAGATCTTGGCTTAGGTATGTTAATTCTGGCCATGACCAACCTCTCAAAGCATTTCATCACAGTAGAAATTAGTACTACTAGGTGGTAGTCATTGACCAGCTCACACTTCTCTTCCTGGTATCAGGATGATTTATGATTTGTGTAGTAAATGTAGGTTGAAGAGCTTAACTTGAATTTAGAGATGCTGATTTTTAACAGTGAGTACAAAAGGTAGCAGTGAGAATAGGTTCTGACAAGGATGCTGAGGATCCTTTATGATGTTAGCTACCTTCTTGAGGAAGCGCCTCACTTACATGTCTTCAATGGATTGGAGGTGTTGGCCTGTGTTGGACTTGGCTATGTTTGATATCTTCTGCAGCCTCTGTATTTCTGGGCACTCAAATGACCAAACCAGGCTGTGATATACCTGTAAAAAAAATTTGTTAGAGTATTCGACGAGATGCCAAATATCCTCATACTTGGAAACTAGTGGCATAGGAGTGCCTTAATCATATTTACCTCAACTCTATGAGAGGTTTCTGATATGTGGACTCCTTACAACTTGAAGGTACTAACCCTCTCCACCTCTGCCCCATAATTGGGGCAGCATGTGGTTCCTAAATTTTCCTCATCAATTGCAAATACTAAGCAGCAGTTAAAATGTGGCAATTTTATCTCCTGTTAAAATCACACATCTGTAATTTTAACTCAATTGACTTTGGCAATGGATAAGATTCCTGAAAGAGTCCTCACTATTGAATCCATCATGCAGCCCCCTGGATTCGATGGAATTTTAACCATTTCCGAACAAGGTAAAGTTTCCATAAAGCAACTGCAATAATTTTTAATAAAGTAGGAAGAATGGCCCTGAGCATTCCTCTCTAATGTCTTCACTCAATTTGGCATGGAAACTTCACAAAACCCTTCTCTGTCCAACACACCCCCACAACCATGCCAAATCACCAACTCCTCTCCCTTACCTCCAAAACAATATCTTCAGCTGCAGCTGGATTTAGTTGGACTTTTTTTTGGCAGGGGGAAGGGGTTATGTCTACTTGAACTTATTTCTGTTTAACAAATCACTTCTACAGAGAAATTTCAGGGAAGGCTTTAAATTATTGATTTTAAACCAACCATATAGTTTTCTCAATATTTATAATTTCTTTTGAACAACTTGTTTCGACTTTTGCCTTTTCATTAATCATGGATATATATTATTATTTATAGAAAGGATTGATTGTAAATTTTATTTATCTTCCATAATGACTGTTATTATAAAAAATAAATGATTTCTTCCAGATATTTCTCAGTAACCAAGATATCTGAGTTCTACTGCAGTGAGCAGAAGTACAGTAGAAACTCAAAATATAATGCTACTTCCATGGAAAGCACATGGCAGTGGACATTTCAGGCCTGAGGCTTTCAGCAGGTGCTGAAAATCAGGCAGAAACTGGAATTAAAAAAAAGGTGAGGGGAGAACAGGCTAATAAGTGATAGGTGGATACAGATGTAAGGGGGAAGAAGGAAAAAAGAAGCTGAAAAGTGATAAAGAGGAGAAAGCAGAGGGCTGAGAAAGATAGCTCTCTGATAGAAGTGAGGGAAGGGGCTGCCCACCTCGACTTAACTGATGTCTGCCAAAAAGATGCACCTCGATCAGCAGACCATTTTTTTTCCCCATGCTTGATTGTCAACGTACTTGGGTTAAAAGTCATTCATGGTTAAGTTTAATTGTGAAGCAGCGAACATGGATTGCCTGAAATGTTAACCTCCAGGTGGTGAAGAAGGCAAATGGTATGTCAAGTCAAGTCACTTTGATTTATTGTCCATACCATGCTCGCACGGTAAAGACAAGATAGTGTTTCTCCAGGACCACGGAGCATAATTTGCCTACATAAATCTTAGAATAGAAGTTAAACACATTAAAATATTAAAATCTTAAGACGTATGCAGTAACAATCTTCGGTATCCTATCCACAAATGTTCTGGGAGCTCAGGAGTCTGATGGCTTGGGGGTAAAAGCTGTTGTCCAATCTGGATGTAAGGGCCTGAGTGCTGCAGTACTTCCTACCAGATGGCAGAAAGGTAAACATTTTACGAGAGGAGTGTGTGGAGTCCTTCACAATGTTTATTGACTTTCACCAGCACTGAGTGTTGTAAATGTTCTTCATGGTAGGAAGTCTTTTCCAGATTTCACTATCCTCTGCAGGGTCTAGTGGCCTGAGGAGATATTCATATCCAGAGGAACAGAATGTAAGAGCAGGGATGTGATATTGAGGCTTTATAAGGCACTGGTGAACCGTCACTTGGAGTATGGGGTACAGTTTTGGGATGTGTTGGCATTGGAAAGAGTTCAGAGAAGATTTGCAAGAATGATTCCTGGAATGAAGGGATTGAGTTATGAGGAACATTTGACAGCTCCTTGAAATTCAGAAGAATGAAGGGGGACCTCATAGAAGCATTTTGAATGTTGAAAGGCCTGGACAGAGTAGGTGAATCAAGGATAAGGGAACACATAATCAGGATTGAAGTGGTGAATCTCTGGGATTTGCTGCCATGGGCAGCTGTGGAGATCACTTTGTTGGATTATATACAAAACCTTTGTCTAATGCAAAACCAGACAAAGAAGCACGACTAGCCTGGTGCCTCCAGTAACGAGAAAGAGAAGCCAAAAGTGTCCATAGTTTCAATGCAAAAACATTTTGTTTTCAGGGCAATGTTCACTTTAATCTTCCTTTTAAAATGTTTGCAACACAGTTGATGATTCTGCATTGTTTTTATTAGACTCCAGCAAGGTTATATAGATAAGGGTTGAAAGATACCCCTGAATGCTGGTGCTGTGAGGTAGATAAAAGAGACTTAGTACATGCACTTCGGTCTTGTCCCAGAATTCAAGAATTTTGGGTTATGATACGTAAGTATATTGGTGCAGTTTCAGGTATTCAAATCCCTTTTTCCCCAGACTCTATCTTGGGAGACACATTTGGGAATAAATACTCTTAAAATCGGACTCAGACATGTATAATGGTAGGAAGACAAATTGCACTCAGAGGTTGGAAGAATTTGGGGGACCATCATTTCAGGAGTGGGCCTCAGAAATGGCCAAGGAGGCAGTGCTTGAACGAATGTCTTACAAACAGTTGGATAAATTGGACATCTCTACACAAAAATGGGAAGATATCTAGGTTTCCTGGGGTAGGAGGATGAAACAGTGGTGGATTTTCTGGTGAAACATTTTAATGAATGGCAATTCTTTGTGTTATTAGAGGTCTAAATGGGCACATATGGTTATTGTATTGATTACATTTGTTTCTATTTTATGGATAAGTTTATGTTTTGTAACTTATGATTTACACAACTTTTACACTGACTCGAGGGTCTGGGGAATTAAAAAGAAAAATTCAATAAAATTTAAATCATTTAAAAAATGCTTGCAACACTTGCTTAATGTTGACTGCAAAGAAATATTCTTTTGCTCAGAATGGTAGAAGCTCGAATAGATATGTGACAATGGCAAATAGAGCAGTTTATTGAATCTTACATTATAAACCAAAAGATGAAGGACATGAGACATGATGCTCCACATTACTGCTTGATTTAGCTGTTGTCAATGGACAGCATGTGTTTGCAAAAGTATAGGAAGACAACAAGAAAACCTAATGTGAAGCTAACCTCAATGAACTATTGTACCTTTCTATTGGCTTTGACTTCAATTATAGAGAGGTTTGAAGTCACTCTCAGATGGAGGGGGAGGGGTGGCAGGAGTTATAATAGTGTACAATTGAACACATATAGAGGAAAGAAAAATCAAAATTTAATTTGAAAATATAAATTACAAAATCTGAATGAGAAACTTCTCTGCCCATGTGGATAAGACATTTCTACATCCATAAATCAAACATAAAGACGACTTAACACATTTCCAACCACAGGTTAGACCAGAAATAGGGAGATATTTTCAAAGATTATCATATCACTGCAAGTGAATCAAACCATTTGACTTCGGTAAACCTGATTTTTTTTTTTCTGACAGTTAAACATAAGCCCAACGTCATTCCCTCAGCACTGGCATAATGTATTTTATGCTAGACTAATTTGGGAAGATTTTAATTTCAGCCTTTTTATTACTGGCACGATGAGTTTAGTGGACTTGACAGACAGATGGCAGGTGAATGTGGGGTGATATACTTTTAAGAAAAAAGCAAAAGATGTGAGAACTTAGATGAAAAGAGAGTCTAATATAGCGGTCCCTAAGAGGGCAATTGCAAGCGAATAAAGCAATTATAAAAGGCCAGTCGTATTTTAGGGCCATTGAGCAAATATTTAAAGACATAATGATTAATTTAAGCAAAGGAATGATTAGACTAATTATAAATGCTGTATTCAATTTTGGAATGACTGATGGGAAAGGTCAATACAACTAAAGAGAGCTTACATTTTGGAAGGACAAACCAAGAAAGGACACGCATGGTAAATGGTAGGGCACTGAGGAGTGCGATAGAACAGTGGGATCTTGGAATACACATACATAATTACTTAACAGTACTGAGTACAGGAGTTGTGATGTTATGGTAAAGTTATATAGGACATTGGTGAGGCCAAATCTGAATTAGTGAATTCTGGCTCAATTTTAACTTTTTAGAAGAATTTAGACAGGTACATGGATGGGAGAGGTATGGAGGGCTATGGTCTGTGTGTAGGTCAGTGGAACTATACAGAATAATAGTTAATCACAGACTAGAAGGGCTGATGGGTCTGTTTCTGTGATATAATTTTCTATGGTTCTATAAGTTTAGGAATGGTGAAGGAATGACAACATGTTTTGAAGTCAAGAGAGTGTGTGTGTCTGATATTCAACTGAAGAAGGAACATCTTGGTGGGAATTTGTAGATAGCTACATAATGTTTGGGACAAATACACTTTTTTTCTCCCTTTATTTGCCCCTATGCTCCACAGTTCTAAATTTGTAAGCAAACAATTCACATGTAATTCACATTCCAGATAATATTGGGCTATTACTGTAGTTCCAGATCATGGAATAACAGTTTGAAGCCCTCCTTTGCAACTAGTGAAATTAAATTCAAATAGTGAAATTAAAAAATAAATCACATCAACAATAGCCATGGAACTGTTAGATCATATTAAAAAAAATCTGTTTTACCATTGCCATTAAGGGAATTAATTTTCCATCTCTGACCTGGGTGCCCATTATGCGATTCCAAACCTATATATATATATATATATATGGTAATACACACCATGCCTGTCCCGCATCGGGCTTGTCAGCCACAAACGAGCCTGCAGCTGACGTGGACATTACCCCTCCATTAATCTTCATCCGCGAAGCCAAGCCAAAGAATACACACACACACACACACACACACACACACACACACACCCTTCCCTCCCTTTACAATTGATTGACAATAATTGTTGAGATAAAGTGAGATATCCATAGCCCATGAAAATATGGATTTTAAAAATTAAAATCATTTACAACTGTTCAATAATCCCATTAATAATTATGATTTTATTCAAGGATAAATGAGCTTCAGTTGTAAAGTACAATTAATAATTTTATATAATCTGTTCCTCTTCCTTGGACAGAAGATGTCCTTTTCTAGTGTTTCCTCAGCTTGTATTTTCTTACACCTCATGATCCTTTTGATGACTGACAATCAGAATGTCCAGAAAAAGAAACAAGTACATAAAGGTTAGAGCAGTGGAGCTGTTCATCAACCATTGGCACCACATGTATTCGGAGGTTACTAGAGCCCTTGCCTAGATTTAATCCTTAGTGCCTTATCTTATGCATTGTATTTTGTTTCCATCATTACTGACTCAATCCAGATGTGCAACCATTCCAACTACAGTTAAATCCCTGGTATCCAGAATTCAAGCAACCGGCAACCCCAAGAAACAGGCAAAAAAATTACACAAATAAATACATTTTTAAAAATAAATAGCTTTTCCTTTGATGACCAATGGAATCATTATTCCCCACCGCCATGAAGTTCAACCCATTTATAATGTCTTCCCGGAGGAAGAACTGCAGGAAAAACATGTCCTCACTGCTGTCTAGGAGTTGAGGCAAAAATACAATGTTCATTCAATGTCCATACACAAGGATGATGCGGTTAAGGTTGTCAGAGGTCATTACAAGGCCAGCAGACTGGCTGAGTTGTCCAAGTACACAGGAAGAATATGTCATCTATATTGAGCGTGTAAAGCCAATGGTACCACAGTTCATGTTGTCATTCATCCCAGCAAGGTCGAGATGACCAGGCTCAAGCTGGCTAAGGATTGAAAGAAGATCCTGGGACGCAAGGATAAATCTCACCAAGTTGTCAAGCAAGGATAAATGGAAATACAGGGAAGAATCAATTGAAAAAAATATGCAGGAGTGGTTTTTATCTTCTGTCTCAATTACTTTAAATAAAAACTCATGGGGGGGGGGAATTAAATAAATAAGTATAAATAGAAGTTTAAAATTATAAAAGTAAATGGTCTCCGAAGCAACACAACCCCATGGTGAAGATCGGGACAAACATTCAACCAGTGGAGCGCCCTGGTCATGCCCCTGGCCTCACCAGGTTTTGAATAGAGTCTCATTAAAGTTTTGTTTTGATAAAATAGTGTTGCCCAGGATAAAGAGCCGGCTGAGGCCATTCACCTCTCCCAAAGTATCCATCCTTGCCTAGTAAAAGTCTTTATCTTTATTAGTATAATATAAAATACAATAGTAAGGGCTTGTCTGTAAACTTGGTTGGGGGGCAGAGAATGCTAATTATGATGTTAATTATGGTTAGCGTAGTGATTAGTGCAATGCCATTACAGTGTCAGCGACCAGGGTTCAAATTTAAATTTAAATGTTGTAAGTTACAGGAATGGCCTGATTAAAGTGAACTTTAAATAATTAATTATGATAGATAATGAGTGATCCTCCTGACAATGAGTTGGATTCAAAGACTAATTTGTTGTAGCTTTAGTTAGATTCAAGATGGATGCCTCCACACTGTCTTGAACTAATAAAATACAGTTGTTTTAAAAGAACCAAAGTTTTTTTATTATATTAAAAGGAGTGGAAGTAACACCACAAGTGTGCAGAGTGAGAATCAATCATTATCTGCAGAGAAATGGAAACTGTGAAGGCCCTGATGCTGTAAATTGAACTGAAAATGTTGACCATGTATGGAGGTTGTTCAAACAAAGATTTATGCTGCACCTGCAAGCCATTGGACTCAATAGCAAATATGATGCATGGAAGATTGCACTGCTGCTTACCATGGTGGGACCTCAAACATGAGAGGTTTTCAATACATTTGCTTTTGCCAAGGCAGAAGACCAAGGCAAATTTGACAAGGTTATTGAGATGTTTGATGAACACTGTTCACCAAAGAGAAACAAAATGTTTGAGTGGAATGGAGACAAAATGCAAACTGTTAAAATGCGAAATGCTTAGGGCCACTGGCACCACATGACCCAGTGAGAGATTTCAGCGCCTGGGACAAAAAAGGCTACTGTTCTGCAGGAAGTAAATCCAAGATCCTACACTGTCAGAGCAGAGGATAGTTAAATACTGAGAAGGAATCAAAAGAGCCTGCTGAAAACACATGAGACACCGCTGGAGCAGACAAATGCAGGTCCAACCTGTACAGCAACAGAGGAAACATCACCAGTGCTAGACAGTAGTGGACCAGCGGAGGCAACATGAGCATCTATGTTATAAAGATCCACACATGTTATCAAAGCACCAGACAGACTGAACCTCTAAAAGAAAAAGAACTGCACACTTAAATAGTTTGTTCTGCTGATGCTTATGTTTGTGTTGAACTTTAAATTGAAATGAATACTCCATTAGTGTGCCATGTTTTTAGCTGAAACATCTCAAGGAAAGGGGATGTAATGATAGAGTGCTATGGAGGCTGAGACTAGTTTGTTGCAGCATCGGTTGGATTTAAGATGGATGCCTCCACATGGTCTTTAGCCTACAGTAATAAAGTATACTTGTTTTAAAAGAACCTGATTTTCTTATTACAATAAAAAGAAGCATCACAGATTACAATACTGATATTTTTCAAATTACTTTACATTTTGTCTTTTAAACAGTTTATTCTAAATGCAGGTGTTTTAATTAGGCATTGTAAGATTGAATCTCAAGCAAATGGAAAAAACACATATCCAGCATCCGTAATCCCCATAGGTACCAGATAGTGGGTATTTTACTGTATAAACTAAGTATAGATCCAAACGTTTTTTCTTCATTCTAAAGGGTGAAATGGTACATTGATAAATATATGTTATATTAACAAATTATATCATTAATATTGCATTCCAATCTAGCCAAGCATTGTTACATTGTGAAATAATTGTATTTCATTCTAATTTAACTAATTGCAAATTGAATTATTCCCACAGGACATTACATGAGATTAAAACAAAGACTGCAGGTAGTTTTTAGTTTTCCCCTGTTTTTTTTCTCCTTCCTACCTACCAGTGACAGCAACACCAGATGTGATATTGTACTTAACAGAAGACGACATAACAATTGTAATTCTATATATATTTTTTCCAAACAGTAGATTTAAAGACATGCTTGTATTATTTAACACTTTCCATTCTTAATCACTAAATTCACTGCAAAATTTAATACTTTATAAATGTATAAACAGGCCTCCTGCTGTGATACAAATGTAGTCGATCTACAAATAAAATATTGGAGTAAGTGAAATTTTACTTCCCAAAGATGGTTGCAGTATAACATTTATGGCATTCATGGCGTGTTGACAAGCACATATTCAATCAAATGGTGCTGATGGGATCATTGATTGCAAGACCAAAGCTTCCCTGCTTATTGATCTCTGAACTTTGATGTTAAGCTATATTTTATGCTTTACATTTGTTTATTATTATTTAATCCCTTATTTTAAATTACATTTATTCAAGCATCAGTCATGAAAACAAAAGCAATTTTTCCTAAAGATTTTATTCCAGTATGGAAACTACACAGTTAGGACTGTGGTTAAGTGAAAAGGTAATGCTATTCCATTGGGTCAAGTGAGGCTGCATGCTGGGAATACAGATTTGCAAAATTAACCTTGTGAAGTAGCTGAGATATCACAGCATGAACAGTACTGCTGCAGATGATAGGAACAATACAGATTCTTGTAACTTTAGTTTTTTTTTATTCCACAATGTGGAACTAAATAGGCAAAGCTGCAAATAATCTTTGCTCCAGAGAATTGATCCTCTCAATATAAGCCGTTGAAAGAGGGCCTTACCAATAACCATAAATATTCGAAAGCTACAGGCAGTGTACTTGCAGATTTCTGGTAGACACAACCAGTGACTCCTTGCTGGGAACACAGAGACTGTAAAGCAACCACGTGTGAAAAATGGAAATATGGACACTATCCAGATAATTCCTTGTGAATATTCACACAAAAGTGGTAAAGTGTTTAAATTATTTTTAATTGGAGATTCCAAGTCGTTAATTGTAGACAAGACTGAACAGAAATCAGGTCCATTGAGAATTGAATTAATGTTATCTTGACATTCAGAGATCATGTAAATTCACAGTCTGACTTTTCAACGATTCACATTGGGTCAACCTGATTAAATGTAACAGTTGGAGAAGCAATTGCAGGGGAACAATGGGGTTTCTTGCTCTATTTTTTCCAACAGGTGAAGGCTTTCAAGAACAGATGATCTGGAAATTTTAAAAAAATATCAAAAATGGAAACACAGTTTGAGACATTTTTCTATGATGTGTTTATTGATTATTCAAGTGGGTGGTGCAGTCATGGCATTTATTCCACTTCAATATTATGTGATAAGTACAGTATGAATATCTGGTTGTGATGACTTCATTACCAAAGCAGTGAATGACTGGAGGGAATATGAGAGAGGTCAAAGAAAGGCTTGCAAATGGCAGTGAAACATAACCATGTGTTATGTCGATTGGAAACAAGATCATGTTTTGATTTCAATATACTGCATGTTTTGTTTTCTAAATACATAGTGTTTTTTCATTTTATAAACAAGGATTGGGAGTTGACTTTCATCCTGATAGTAGAGGAAAGATTCTCCAAAAATCAGTTTCACATTGGTCCTGAAAACTGTGTTTTGTCTCTAAATTCAGACAACGGTCCCGCAGCGTTACCTGTGCACTAATATTAAAAAAGGCACTAACCAGAAAGTAGGCACTTAAGTAGATACTGTTTACCCATATATACATAGATCTACAAAATGGGTACCTATTACAAGTAAGTAGCGCCAGAAAATAACCACCAATAATTTGCAGAGAACACAGGAAGCCATGGACTGCTGGCAACTAGATTTCTGAATTGCCAGTGACGACGCAGTGGAAGCAACTTGACAATAATTAGTAACTTCTATAAAAAGCTACTTTTCACAACACTATAGATAATACCGATCCATAACCAGTAACTAGCCATTAGAAGCTACTCATTAATAAAGCTCAGTGATTACTAAAAGTGAGCTGGCTATCAATACTATAATATAGTGGCCAGTGGAAGAACCCATATGGCCACCACCAGGCAGAACTAATAGCTGGTCAACAACATATGTTCTCATCCATTGTCAGAGTGAGGTCAAACGTAAACACATCGTATTCCTCCTTACGGCATTAAAATTGAACTTTTGGGGTGGCACGGGTGGCGTAGCTGTTAGCACAACACCTTTACAGTGCCAGTGATTGGAACCGGAGTTAAATCCCATGCTGTCTGAACTGAGTTTGTATGTACTCTTCTTGTCTGTATGGGCTTTCCCCAGGGGCACCGGTTTCCTCCCACCGTTTGAAATGTACCGGGGGTGTAGGTTAATTGGGTGTAATTGGGCGGCACGGGCTCGAGGGCCGAAATGGCCTGTTACCATGCTGTATGTCTAAATTTAATTTAAAAATCTTTTGGGTAACCCAAACCTTATCTGGTTTTGCTGTTTTTACTTCTTTAACTATTCCTGCACTTATATTTTTGCTCTTTCTAAATTTTGATTTCTTCACCCCTCCCCCACTCCTTCCCAGTGGTCTCTCCCTCTACCCCTCTCACCTTCTGTTGTGCCCTCTTCCTCGGCTTCTTTCCCCTTTCATATTTGATACATCACTTTTTTTTTACCTTAGCCTTGATAAAAGGTCCCGACCTGAAAGATAGACTGGATGATGTCTGACCCATTGAGTTCCTCCAGTTTTACTCTGTAACTTATTTTGGCTCATATTGCCTTCTTATTTTGCAGCCATTCACCTACTCTGCTAATCATTTACAGAGGCAAGCTAAACTTTCAGCAATTACACCTTTGACATATGGGAGAAAACTAGAGACTCAGTGGTGGCACAATGGCTCAACTAGTAAAGCTGCTGCCTCATGGTTCCAGCAATCTGGCTTCAGTCCTGAACTCTGCTGCTGTCCTTGTCGTGTTTGCAAGTTCTTTCTGTGACTCACTGGATTTCCTTCAGCTGCTCAAATTTCCTCCTACACATGTAGTGAATTGGGTCTCTGAGAACTGTCCCTCGTGTTTAGGTGAGTGGTAAAATGTGGAAAGAGTTGATAGGAACGTGAGGAGAATAAAATGAGTGCAGGTAGAATTAGTGTAAAAATAGATGATCGGTGGTTGATGTGGACTCAATAGGTTGAAGAGATTTTTCTCACACTTTGACTCCATAACACCAATGGTAAACCCAAGTGGTTGCAGGGAGAGTGTCAAGTGCATGCATAAAGTCCCCAGAAAGTTATTCATTGTTTGATTAAGGACAAAAAGTATTTTTATAGTGATCAGAGATGCTCTGAGGTTCATGACAGTATTCTGGGTGAAGGTTACTAATTGTTTGATTAAGGACAAGAAGTATTTTTAAGGTGATCACCAGATGATCTGAGGTTCATGACAGTATTCGGGTGAAGGTTACTAATTGTTTGATTAAGGACAAGAAGTATTTTTAAGGTGATCACCAGATGCTCTGAGGTTCATGACAGTATTCTGGGTGAAGGTTACTAATTGTTTGATTAAGGACAAGAAGTATTTTTAAGGTGATCACCAGATGCTCTAAGATCATGCCAGTATACTTTTGTTCCAGGATATCCGCATCTGATTCCTTTTTAATCAGTCTTGCTGATGAAACTTTCCCCCTTCAGGGTTCTCCAGATGATCTTCATTCTTTCAGGTCACCACAGAGTTCCTTTCAGACAGCCAGTCTTCTCCTTTGACCAGGCAGTCTTCCAAAGCTTGCCAGCTTGTCCCTCTGGAACAGAAGTTTCTATCTCCCCTCTCTCTCACTCCCTCCCTCTCTGAGAGCAAAGCTGTTTTGCCTCTGCCTGCAAAGATCACATGTTCTTCCAGACCAGATGCTGCTGTATGTTGTTACTTTGTTGCCTTTTGCAAAATAGCACTCTGCAAAAGTCCTGCAAAAATTCTCTGTTTTAAAATGTTTCTGTACAACCTGCTCTACCAATCATCCCAAACCACCTCTAAATACTCTGTCACACCAGCTTTCAGAGGAGAAATCCCATTTGCACCATTCTCCCCTCTCACACGGCCTAATTGACCTCACTTTGATTCTGATTTTTCTTCCCGTTAACCTACACTAATATACAAACTCCACCCAGACAGCATCCAAGGTCAGAATTTAAGTCACTGAGGAGCAAATTATGAGAAGAATATCAGCAATTATTAATAGTTTGAAATCACCGATGCAATAATAGAAATCAGTCAAGCAACAGCCAGTGTGTCGGCATTGCAGGATAGTTCTTTAAATAGTCTGAGGATGGGGTGGAAGAAGTAGCAGGAGAAACTGTGGCACATGAATCTGCTGTCTTTTTTCAAGACTAAAGCATTGATGATTGCACCACAGTCTCTCTGCTGTTAGCCACCCCACCACACTCTTCACTCAGGATGAGATGATGCAGTCCAAAACTAGATCTTCAGAACCCAGAGCTAAAAGAGTCATCTTCTGTCTCTCAGGAGCATTCCACCAGAAGGCTAGTAAAATTAGAACCATTCAGGAAAGTAAGTAAATGTGGAAGGTGGTCACTAAAAGGAAGCATAAAGCTGATTTATTGACATTCAGTATGTCTTCAATTTAAATTAAAGCCTTGGTCTATTCATTTTGTATTTGACTTGTCTTTTGGCATGACAGTCAACTTTTTGATGTCTTATTAAGTAACAGAGAGGGGTGCAGTGGAGTTTACTAAGTAGGTGGCAGAAAGATGTGTTTAAGTGGTCTTCTGTTTTACTGCTCTTCCTCCTTCCTGAAGCGTTCTAAAGCTTTCACCAAAATTGCTGTAGGCCTTTGATAGAGTTTTGCTTCAATATGTTTCCCTACTGAAAACAATTCTGACTTTAATATATTTAATAGTGTGTTGTCAAATAGTTTTAGCTTTGAGCTTCCCCCATAACTCTTTGAAAGCAGTTAACAGTTGATGGTAGGAAATCCAGCACAGAATGAAAGTTTAAAGTATGATTTTAGCGAGAAGACAAACTCCCTCATTATTTTCTCAAAGGACTTAAAAATATAAAGCTTTAACATTGTGTAAACAATCCTGATATAAGCTCCATTGTCAGCCACAGTGAAGTGAACATTTTGCCTACCAGCCTGTTAAAATTCTCCTGGGAATAATATATTCGTGATCATTGTAATAAATATCATCTGACATAAAGTTAATAATAAACAACTTAAAATTAACAACATAATCGAAGTACGAATAAGTATTGTGACTTTTAAAGAAAAGACAAAATCAGTAAGAGACCGAAGACATGAACCACATGCACACCCCAAGGATGCATGCTTAACCCATTGTTCTACTCGCTATAGAGCCATGACTGTGTGACCAGGCACAATTGAAAAGCCCTCTACAAATTTTCCAGTGCCGCAATAGTTGTTGGCAGAATCACAGACAGCAATGAGGAAGTGTACAGGAGGGAGATAAATCATCTACTTAAGTAGTACCACAACAACAACCTTGCACTCAACCAAGGAGTTGATTGTGGTCTTCTTGAAGCAGAAATCAGGAGAACATGATTTCAACAGTGGAAAGGGTTAAGAGCTTCAAGTTCCTGGGTGTCAACATCTCTGAGGATCTGTCCTGGGGCCTCCATATTGATGTAATCACAAAGAAAGCTTTTCCAGTGACTATACTTCATGAGGAGTTAGAAGAGATTTGGAATGCCACCAAAGACGCTTGCAAATTTCTACAGGTGAACCATGGGGAGCATTCTGACTGCACCACTGTCTGGCATGGAGGTGTCAACTCTTAGGTCAAGAAGAGCATCGACAGAGTTGTGAATTAGGCCAGTGTCATCACAGGCACCAGTCTCCACTTCATCAAGGACATTTACAAGAGGTAGTATCTTCAGAAATCAGCGTCTATCATCAATGATCCTCAGCACCCAGCACACTGCTACCATCAGGAAGGAGGTACAGAAGCCTCAGGGCGGACACAAGGACAGCTTCTTCCCCTCTACTCTTCGATTTCTGAATGGTCACTGAACCACAGACACCACTTTCTCTTATTTTGCACTACTTTGTTCATTTTTAAATGTAATTTTTGTAGCAATACTTGTGCTGCGATGCAAAACCACGAATTTGGTGACATGTTCATGACAAGAGATTCTAATTCTGATTCTTCTTCAGTTGACCTTGTAGCCTGGGAAAATCAAAGGTAATTAATTGTGAATTTTTCACTGGGCGGGAAACCTGAATGGCTGGTTAACTAAAGCAATATGTCATCTGAGTACAGATTAATTTTGCAGATATACTTCAGTGTCTGAATATCATTGATTTGAGAGTTTAATAAAATTTGTACTGAGAGCAAGGTCCAAAGCTCATTGCTGCCATACAGAATGAGTAATGGAATGTATTTGGAAAAACAAATATAATAGAAAAGTTATATTTTTAATAATGCAGCAGAAACAGGTCATTTGATACAACTATTCTTTCCTATCATTTATATACCCCTCTCAACTCTTATAACCTTTTAAATTCAATCCAATATCCTTTTTCCATTTTCCATGAGTGGTTATCTATCGTTAACTTTAATGAATCCAAACTGTTAGTCTATATTTTTTTTATTTAGGGAGTTATTTTCTCCAGATAAAGTAATCTTCTCCATGGTTTGTTAGTTGATATGTGGTGACCAGACCACCTTTCCTAGTTGTGGATATTTTTAATTTTGTGGCATCCCCAAACACTGTGGAAGCAATTTTTCACTTCTGTCCCATCAGCATTATACCTTCTAATTGATTATCTACTGTGGTGTCTTTTCCAGGGTAGAACCCGGACTTGTTCATGCTTGCAATCAATAAACAAGCAATCACTTGTGAAATAATCCTAGCAAATTATTTTTGCACTTTCATTCACACATTGCATTACCATTCCAGAGAACAGAGAATGGAATTGTATCAAATAATTTAAATAGGATCTCATCTAGGTTCTATAAAAATGCAAGATAACCATAAAATGAAATCCTTTACATGGTTTATTTTTGAATGGACTTATTAATTTCAGTTAATTTTTTTGTGTCTCTCTTCTCCAAAAGTCCACTTTTTGGCTTGCTATCTTTTATTTTGGCTATGCTTGACTCAGAGGGTAATGAATCTATGGAATTCACTGCCCATTGAAGCAGAGGAGGTGACCTCAGTAAATATATTTATGATAAGGTTGAATAGATATTTATGAAGTTGGGGAATTAAGGGATATGGGGAAAAGGCAGGTAGGGAGATGAGCCCATCATTAGATCAGCCATGATCTCATTGAATGGCGGAGCAGGCTCGACGGATTGGATGGCCAACTCCTGCTTCTATTTTTTATAGTCTTATCTGTTAATCAAAGCTGTCAGAAATCTTATTATTCTTCCTACCAATGCACACCACTTTACGCTCAGCAACATTGCATGAAAAAGTTGATTTTCGGAGAATGTCTTCCTCTGCTTGAGCTGGCGCACGAAGACATTAGAGAGTATAAGTTCCACCTGGAAGCTGTAAGAGGTGCCTGAACGAACTCTTGGATTGTGCAATGGGAAGCATTTTCTGAAAATGATCTTACATCTCTTGGCCTTTATACAAAGTGAATTATAAATTGAATCTGATATGTGGCAGGAAATGTTAAGGTGTTTGGGGCTGAGTAAATTTCCAATCATATCCATAAAAAAATAAACAATTCTGCCAGTGTTTGATGCTGTCATGGGTCGATAATCATGCACCCTAGGGTGGCCCTCTTTGGAACAATGGCAGGGAATGATTCTTCTTTGTGTCTGGTTCAGAGTCACGCTATTTTTTTGCTTCTCGTTTGGCAAGGCACATGTGACATCATGTCTTGTTTGAATATGGAAAAGATTCATTTTTCAATTAATAATCCAGATTTAAAATTTCAGAAGTTATGGGGTCATTTAATTTCACTTCAATGTAATTAAATTGTCTGACTTCTATCTTTTCCATTTTCTCTTTCTTTTTTTTTAACCTTTGTTTTCTTTTAATACTAACCATATATAGCATCTGCAACGCAGTTCGGCAAGGGGTCTGAGTTTTTCTCCTCTCCTATTTCTGTTATTTTTTTGTGTTATTAGATTTTTTTTTCACATAAAAAAGATGTATATCTTTTAGAATATGATAGATATGATTTACAATTCATGTATCTTTTTGTCATATGAATGCCTTATTAAGTTTGTGTAACATTCCATATCATCTTATTGAATTGCACATTTTTTGTATGTTCTTAATTAAATCAATAAAAAAATTTAAAAGGATAATCATGCATACTTAAGATGTCTTTATGATAAAATGAGCCAATAAAATGACATATAATTGTTCACAGTTAACTAAAAAATTTAAAGTGACAGATATCCTTAAGATACAATCTCATATAAAGGATGATTTGTTAAATGGGGTGGCACGATTAGTGCATCCCACTTGAAGCACCAGTGACTGGAGTTCAAATCTGGCACTGTCTGTAAGGAGTTTGTATGTTCTCCCAATATCTGCATGGATTTCCTCCAGGTGCTTCATAATGTACCAGGGTGGTAGGTCAATTGGGTGTTACTGGGCGGCATGTGCTTGTGGGCCGAATGGACCTGTTACTGTGCATTTATGTCTAAATTAAAATCATAAATATATATGTATTGCATGCTATTACATTGAGGCAAAAGTTAAAATTTAAATTTAAATTGACTCTTAGAGGGGTGGGGTGTAATATTCAAATCTGGTGACGCCTGGAAAAATGACACTGCTGTAAAACACCGAACTTCATGACCTGCTCATGACAATAAATTCTGATTCTGAATCTGGACTAATAAAATTAAAATTAGGAAGAAACTCTTCGGTTTATCTGGAAAGTCCCATAAAATAGTACTTCATTCAGCTCCCACTGCCAACCTCAAATCAAGTTTGCCTCACATTTTTCCACACTTTCTTCCTCACAATCTAGAACTTCCATGGGGTGATGAGGAGTTCAGTCTATATGGGACAGTAGTGATCTACTTCTTGATCTTCCTCATCACTGATAGCTGCACGTTGTGCTGTCATTTTAAGGAACGTGGCTTCGGATGGTTGCGAACTTTTCAAGTGTTTTTTTTTAATGACACACTGTATCTTCAATTTTTAAATTTAGGGTTAATGCTCAGTACCAGGCCCATGATCCCATGCCAACAAAATTCACCCATGCGACCGATTTACTGACTGACCTCGTACGCCTTGGGAACATTAAAGGAAATTGGAAACCCGTGCAGACGTACAAGTTCCTCACAGACAGCACCAGGTTGCTGGCACTGTAATAGCGTTGTGCTAATGACCACACTCACCTTGCAGCCCACTCTGAAGATTAAGAAATTATCCAAGAGATCTAAAAGTAAGTGAAAAGTTGAACAGTGATTTCAGCTGGTCTGAATGGGGCGGAGCTGCTTTTTTGACATGTCTTTTAGTTGCGCTGATTCTGGTTGACAAATTTCAGAATAACTTATGACAACAAAGAAATGACAAACTGGAAAGAGTGCAAAACCACTGGAGAATTACTTCCTTAGGCTGTCAGGTGAAAAGGCATTTTCATACCTGTTTGCTAGCCGTTGCAAGCTAACAGTTGTCTCTGTTTATTGAAGATTCTCATATTCATTGTTTTCCTTTCATTTAACTGGTTTTTGGTTCTGGTGTAATTTGTCTCAGATTCCAGCCTGCAGACTCTATAGGTTACCATTTATCTTGGCTGGAAATCAAAGGACTAGCTCACTGTGCCATGAAGTCTGGAAAGTAAACAATGATCGAGTAATCTGGAGCACCTTCCAGCAAAATGCCCCTCAAAGAAGGATAGACTAAGGTGGAGCTTTACACCTGTCAATGTTTTCACAGTTTTAATATGTTAAAGTTGACAATATTTTAAAAATAAAATTAATTGCAAAATAAAATAATTAACATCCTATGAATGCTCATAGTTAAATATAAAAAGCTACATTAAGCACAGTCTCCATCTCATTTGCCTTCAAAATGTGTGCCCTTTAACTCTCTTTGACATCAGTGGGGTCCCAGATCCTGCGTGGGCCACCTCCACTCCATCCAACTGAATCTGTCCTTAGATCCTGGGTTCACAGAACAATCTCCAAAAGCTGGAAATCTAAAATGAAAACCAAGTGTGTTGGAAGAACATAATCTGTGATTCCACTTCTGAAATATTAGCACTGCTTTTGATTCACTGCATGTTGTGCCATCACTTTAAGGACAAACGTGGTCTAACCTGTTGAGCACTTCCAGTGTTTCCTGGATTTTTAACATTTTTTTAGTCTGGAACTAGCTTCCGTTTGAATCACTTGAAGTTGTCTTCAAGAAAAATTTAAAAAAAATTTAAAAACCAGCTCAATGTGACACATGGTATCATTACTAAAATCGTAGCAGATGGCCCTCTAAAATTTTGATTATTATCCTGTTCTTAGCTTACTCAGCTGCAGAATGGGCTCATAAACTGACCTATTTATTTCCTTTCAAGCCGGCCAAAAATACACATATATAAACAGAATATTCCACATTGGCAGCTATCACCTCTAATTATGTACCACACAAGGTTAATGCACCTCTGGTAATTTTTGTGATAGATTTTTAAAGAATAATGAGGTCAATTCTCATTTTGTAGACTGCCCCTAACACAGTTAGACAACATATCAATGAGCACACACTTTCTTCTAATTTCAGCTCCACTTTTACAAATCTTTCTGAACGACCAGAGCAAACTCATTATTCACCAGCCACTAAACTTAGAGATCTGCCCTTAGCTGTTGTAAATAACTATTATTATTAAGCTGAATTATTTCTGAAATGAATTTAATTCTACAAAATTGGCGTAGTAAATACCATTCACGTAATACCTGTGCCATGGCTGAGAATATGGGACTTTGACTAAAGCTGGTTTTATATTTGACAAATGTACGCGTCATCAAACTCCACTTTGAACATTGTTTCAAAACTGTTTGTCTCTCTTCTAACATCAGATCAGATTGATTGTCAAAGTACATACCTGACATCACACACAAAGCTGAGATTCTTTTCCCTGCGGGTGAAGCAGAATTTCCAGTTACTGGTCATGCAAAAAAAAACTTTACTTAATGTACACATGTCAACAACTAAAGAAATGTAAGCAGACTGGTCTAAATATTTAATGGAAAACTTTGTGTCCTCCTGTTCTTCAGATATCAGATTTATTATTAATCAGAGTAGATTAAGGACAAAATCTTAATTTAAAAATTTCTGCAGTAATTTCATAACTTTCCTTTAGTTGGCTAGATTTTCCTTCAGATGTTGGGCCAAAGTCACAGAGAGTGAGTGCTTGTTGGAAAACCTCAAGAGCATAATAATTTTAATGCATTGGTGTTTGCATAGTGCTTCAGGTCTGCAGTAAGAACTCATAATGGTTTTCATGGACTGCGGATTTACTTACAGTATTAGCCTTCCCTTCCTGCATACTGAAACAGAATATTGTGAGAAACTCGCCCAAAAATTGGTTGAGAAAAATAATTTCTTTCAGTTTGCATCTATAAATTATGCATGAAAAATAGTTGCATATGTTTTGAACAGTTGGCATCAATTTCCTGTTAAAGTCTCAACAATGAAAAAAAAATGCTGGACATTCCGTGTTCCTGCACATAAATAATGTGACATTTGCATGGCCCACATTTCTGGCATATTGGCAGAAATTGGTTCAAAGGCCAACATGGCCTGTTTCCGGTCCGTAAATGGTTATATGGTTATATGGTTAAAAGTCCAGACTGTGAACTTCATTAATCACTTAAAGTGAACAAAGAGCAAATCCTGCATTAGGTTGGGAGACTTGCATGATTAAAAGTATCCTCATCAATATATTGATTTTATCTTCATTGAGTCCCCCTTATTAACATTCAGTGGCAGAACTGAGAAAGACTGCAGCATCTGAGCACTGTGCATCCAGAGCAAACTAGCTTTGATGGCTGCATTAAGAACATGGATCCCAAGCAGACTGGGAGGAGGGGTGAAGAATCATTGCACTGATTGCACTGTTGTCTCTGTCCTTCAATTTCCTTGCTTTCCTTTTGTGCTCCTATTTCCTTCTCCATACCTCCCGTAATATGACATGTTCCTCTTCGTCTTCCTTCATCCTCACCTCACAGTGGTCAGTTCTCACTGAGATCTGAGAATATGCTCCACCACTTATACTGGGAAAAATACGAACAATTTCTTAAAGTAAACATGTTCCAGATTATTAGGAATAGTTTAGGAACATAGGAACATAGGAAGTAGGAACAGGAGTCGGCCAAAAATGGCCCATCGAGCCTGCTCCGCCATTCAATTGGATCATGGCTGATCTAATTTATGACCTAACTCCACCTACCTGCCTTCTCCCCATATCCCCTAATTCCTCTATCATGTAAAAAAATAGTTGCACATGTTTTGAACATGTCCTATCTAGCACTGTGGCACATATGGCCATGGAAGCCAAATCTCTGGGTATATAAAAGCAGAAGTTGATAAGTTCTTGATTAGTAAGGGCATCAAGGTTATGTGGAGAAGGCAAGAGAATGGGGTTGAAAGGAAATATGAATTGGGACAACATCTCGTCCTCACTGATGATCAATGCAGACAGAGCTCAAGGATGCGTACTTAACTCACTGTTCTACTCAATACACACACATGACTGTGTGGCTAGGTACAATTTGAATGCCATCCACAAATTTGCTGATGACACCACGGTCATCGACTGAATATAAGGAAGTGTACAGGAGTGAGATAGATCAGCTAGTTGAGTGGTGTCACAACAACAACTTTGCACTCAACATTAGCAAAACCAAGGAGCTGATTGTGGACTTCAGGAAGGGGAAATCAGGAGAACATGAGCCAGTGTTCATCGCGAGGTCACCAGTGGAAAAGGTTAAGAGCTTCATGTTCCAGGTTATCAACATCTCTGAGGATCTATCATGGGGCCTCCATGTGGATGTAATCGTGAAGAAGGCTCACCGGCAGCTGTACTTTATGAGGAGTTTGAGGAGATTTGGGACATCACCAAAGACTCTTGCAAATTTTTACAGGTGTTCCGTGGAGAGCATTCTGAATGGTTGCATCACTGTCTAGTATGGGTGCCAATGTACAGGACGAGAAAAAAACAGCAGAGGGTTGTGAACTCACCAAATGCCATCACAGGCATCAGTCATGGACAAGAGGCAGTATTTTAAGAAGGCAGCCTCTATTCTCAAGGACCCTCACCACCACCCAGGCCATGGCCTCTTCACACTGCCACCATCAGGAAGGAGATACAGGAGCCTGAAGATGAACACCCAGTGAAGCGAGGATAACTTCTTCCACTCTACTATCGGATTTCTGAATGGACAATGAATCACAGATGCTACCTTACTTTCTCTTATCTTTGCCCTAAATACATTTTTAAATGCAATTGTACAGCAATACTTGCACTATGATATTGCCACAGAACAACAAATTTTTGTGAGATGTCCATGACAATAGATTATGATTCTGATTTGAATGACGGAGCAGACTTGATGGGCTGAATGGTCCACTTCTGCGGCTAAGTCTTATGGTCTTAAACTCATTTAGGGTACGAATATCAAAAATGGGTGAACTCCAGTTTCTAGTCTCCATTGAACATGATGAACCTAATCATTTATGAGCTTAGCAAGAGGAATTAATAAAAATAGTAAGATTGAGAAGTGGATCTCCTATTACATGAGGGCATCTTGCATCAACTCACGTTGCTTTTCTTTCCCTGTAAAATATTAAAGTGCATTTTGGACTTAAAATGTTGAAACATGTTCAACAATTTTCATGGAGCATATTTTTATTCTGGAGGAGACATAGGCCTAATGGAATAAAATTGGAAATCGCCGATTCAGAATCAAATTCAGGCTTTCGCATAATAACCTTCATGCAGAGCTGTCGGTGTAGGATCGTTGGAGTTTTTAAGCTGGGGTGAAACATTTTTTTATTAGAAAAGTATTTCATGGAATGTGGAGCAACACCAGCGAAGTGAAGCTGAGGTACAGATCATCTATGATGTAACTGACTGGTGGAGTAAGCTCAAGGGGGCAGAGTGACCTACTTCTAATCCTAAAGTTGGAACCGCAACACTGCAAAGGTAAAATGAAATGCGACTGCTATGATGCCAGATTTTCTTTTCAAAAGAGTGTTCTCATTAATAGCTTATTTCAGCAACATTTCTTGAATCACATTGCCAGCAGTTGTCCAGCGTTCACCTTGATGTAATTGGCTGGGTTACCATGAGGCAACTCCACCAGCTCCTGGAAGTACTGATCCCTATCACTGACAAGAAGACTTTCCTCAAACCAATCTATGTCCTTAATGACTTTGGGCAATGCAGTAGATTTAGCTAATAATTTACCTTTGATTCTTCAAATAGCTTGCCTGGCGCAGAGCTTTGTACATCTCAAGGACTCGTGTCAACGACCACGTGGAAGTAAAACACAAAAGTCTGCCAGGCATTGTGGTTGAAGAGAAAAAAAAACAGTGCTGGAGAAACTCAGCAGGCCAAGCAGTGTACTTTAGAGAGCGGTTAAAGATAAATAACCAATGTTTTTGGCTTGAGCCCTTCATCAAGGTATGAAATCATATGTGCAGGCATCTGAACAATATAGGGGGGGACAGGGAAAGGAGCACAGTCCCACGGGCAGGAGGCAATAGGTGGATAAGGGAGGAGGGCACACCACAAGCTGGGGAGGAGGGATGGTTCTGTGAATGGAGAGGGAAGGGAGTGGAGAGCTAGAGGAATGAAGGGAAGGGAAGAAGAATGGAGAGTAGGTTGGCAGAAACCAGAGAAGTTGATGTTAATGCCATTCGGTTGGAGAGCACCCAGATGGAAAATTAAGTGCTGCTCGTCCAATTTATGGGTGGTGTTTGTGGGACAGTGCATGAAGCTATGGATGAAAATGTCAGCATGAGAGTGGCGCAGAACTGAAGCAGTTAGCCACTGAGTGACTCCTATCTCTATGCAGACAGAGCAAAAGTGCTCAGCAAAGCAATATCCCATCTGCATCCGACGTAGAGAAGGCCACAACGGGAGCACCAGATGCAGCAGGCGACTACCACGGATACTCAAGTGAAGTGTTGCTTGGGGCACCAAATGGTGGTGAAGAAGGAGGTGTGGGCGCACATGTGGTACTTCCTATGGCCTCAGCAGAAAGTGCCACGGGGCGATTGGTAGAAAGGGATGAGTGGATGAGCAAATCTCAGAAAGAGCAGCTCAACCAAAGGCAGAGAGGAAAAGATGTGTCTGGTGGTGGGATCATGTGGCAAGTGGCGGAAATTACGGAGGATAATTTGTTGGATGCGGCGACTAGTGATGTGGTAGGTAAGGACAAGGGGAATCCTGTGCTTGATACGTTTGAGGGCTGAGGGGGCCAGGACAGATGAGCGGGAAATGGAGGACATAAGGATATGGGCTGAGTTGATGGTGTTAGAGGGGAAACCTCATTTGTAGGACATTTCATGTGAACTGGAGGTCTGACCTGCTGAGTTTCTCCAGCATTCTTTCAACTAATATTTTGCTCATACTTTGATGAAGGGCTCAGGCCCAAAATGTTGGTTATGTATATTCATCTTTGCCAAATAAAGTACATTGTTTGATCTGCTGGTTTTCTCCACCATTGTGATTTTACATCAATCATGGTGTCTGCAGACTTCATGTTTTACTCTTGGGTCCAAACAAAATGGCTATTGGAATAGTAAACAAATCACACACCCCAAACTGTGAATGAAAAAGGACAACCAGTCAATCAGGAAATGCCTTAGTGTTTCAGCCATCCAGGCAGAGATTCTTCCAGTTTACACAGGAAAGAACTTTACAAAAGTATCTTGATAACTTACCATCACAAGAATAATTTATCTTCTCAGGTATCAAATGATATAAATTATGGATAAATGGGAAGTACTTTATGTAGCTTTAGTGACAGTTTATGCATATAGTCTGGTGGCTTGCATATATTTGGTTGTTCTTATACATGAAACCCCTGATATCTGTGGGGATACATAGATGCCAGATAAGTGTATTTTCTGGTTGCTTGAGACTTACTCTTAAAATGCCTAATACACCTGCATTAAGTTTAAAAGGCAAAATAAAAAAGTCAAAAATACTACACTGTACTTACACTGACAAGCTTCACTTGCATGAATATATAAACCTTATAGCATTTTACTTTATTTTCAGTCACATTCTTTGAAAACACTGCAAGTTCCTCCCCCTCTACGGAGCTGCCCTAAAATTGAACAATAACATTATAGATAATTACCTCCCCCCAAGTTTACAGATAAAGCCTCTCACCAGAGTGCATCTTACTAAGCGAGGATAAGGAGACATTTTAAGAGAGTCACCCCAACGGTGAGTGGCATGAGGCAGCTCTTCATCCTGGGCAACACCAATGCTGTTTCACACAACTTTATCCAAACAGCTGCTATGAGCAACACACCACCAAGGCCCACCGCTGGCTGAATATTTGCTCCCATCTTCACCAAATATTTGTGTTACTTCAGAGAACATTTACTTCTACAATTTTAAACTTACGCATTTTTTTACCTATTATTTTACTATTTATTTTAATTTTAAAATGTATTTTTCTTGATTATTTTCCAGTTGCTTGAATTCCGGATATCAAGGGTTTTACATGGGTTGGCACAACTTCAAGGGCCAAAAGGCCTGTATTGCGGTGTAGTGTTCTGTTTTATGTTTACTGTGTATTATCTTCCATTTATAAGAGTCAGATTTCCAGTGGATTTTTACATCTTCATCTAAATTTTGTATTCTAATCATCTAAGTATTTGAATCTAGAGAAATCTTCACAGATTCATTGCTTTTGAATTTTTCCTTGAATACACATTGCCATACTTTGTATTTCCTATTAAAATGAATTGCCTTCATATTTCTCTGCATTAAATTGCCCATTTCATCTCTCTGCACATTCTTTTGACCTTTCAATGTCCTCCCAAAATCTTTTCCAATTTGTCTTGCTGTGTCTCCCTTCACTAGACTTTGGGTTTCAGCAAATATGATTGAACCCCTCGAGCATTTCCACACTTTAAATTGTAAATCCTTGCAAAGTTACTTTGCTTTTCCCAGCTGTGTCCTTGTGACATGTGATGAGCATACACACGGAATGTGTTTCAGTCTCATCTCTGAAGTTCTACTACTTGTGATCCAATTTCAGCCAAGCAAACTGCTGTGCAATCAAATTATATTGCCAGTGAACAAGAACATCGCTGTTACACTGCACTGTGGAGGAATATCAATAATGCTCACCTTTCCACAAGCAGGATCAAGCAAGATGCCACTACACTAGCATTTTAATAGGATTAGAGAGTTGGAGCTAGTATCAATCATTCCTATCCATTCTGTGAATGTAAAATGTTTAAAAAAAAATATTTTTGACATTGAATTCTTATATTTTCAATGTGAATGATTTTTTTTTTAGTTGAGTGGATTATTTTTTATTCATAACAATTAGAATAACATGATGGGTTGTTAGTTTGTAGACATAATACTGATATCAAAGCTTACTGATTTCATTATAGAAAATTAAATGTACACCTGAATGGCTTAAACTAGAATGCACAAGCAGTATGTCTTGTTCAAGTATTCTGACCATAAGTATATCCCCCTGTAGATAAATCAGGATTTTTGTTTTGCTGATTATGTTATTCAGTTATAAATCGTAGAATTGTCCAAAATCTGTTTTTGGGTTGGCATCACAAGTCAATCTCAGATGGCCTCCACTTTCCTGTGAACGCAAGTGTACCTTCACTTCCTAATAGTTGACTTAAATTATTGTATATACTGCCTATCAGTATCTAACATACACAGTACATTATCTTTCACTCCAACTTTGCAAAAAGTAGGATAAACGAGGCCAAATTGTTAGCTAATGTCCAACTTATTTTACATTTGATACAATAGTTATACAGGTCAACTCCACTTTACGAATACTCGCAGCCTGATGTGAGTCCTTTCACACAGTCGCCAGCAGCCTGCATGGGTTCCTTGTCTCAAGTCATAAACACTCCGCCACCTGTGTGTTCTTTAGCCACAAAACCCTTCACTGGTTGACCATCGTGGTTACTGTCCTGTGGGTTATCTCCTCTGCTTCTCCTTCTCCTACGCTTCACTGAAGTCTGCAACTCCTCAAGGCTGCTGCCAGACATAGGCCTGCCATCTTGGGCCAGACCCTGCAGTCACAGGATTTTAAATAAACTACCTGTACCGAGTCATTAGTTGTTGGACTGGGCAATAGAACCCAATGGAGGAGCGCAGTGTCTCTTCTCATTGTACTCCACAGGTCCGCACCAGCGGCAGCGCTGCCATTTTTATTAATACAATATTATCTGTATTTCAGCAATTAACATGACATTCTGTTTTGACATTACCTGATGTAATCTAAGATACTAAATACAAATTATGTTCCCATCATTTATTGTAAAGGGTATCTGTAAAGCAAACTAAAGCTAATATATCAGGTTGTTGGCTTTTCGACAGTTACTCTCTCAACAAATTTTCCAGGACATACAGAATATTTCCAATATTTTATTATTTTAGATCTGTTTTTTTTTAAATATTTTGGCAATATTTGCTCTTAAATAGCAAATATGTATAAACCTGGTTGTAAGCTACCATATCCCCAGCCATCTTTGCTCTCATAGAAAACACCGTGATAGTATGCCTTTTGGCTACAGATATTTTTTTTGTCCATCTTCTGCAGTGATAGCTAAAGTTATACTACAATTAACACAGAATTAATTTGTTCAAAAATTAAGCTAAAATAAACAAATCCAATGAATGGCACTGAGTAGTCTTAGGGATTACATGATATGTTGTTAATATATTAACCCATGAAAATATATTTCTAACTATAAACTTGGGTCTATAAAATTTGCATTAAAATGAGATTTTTGGCCTCATGCTGATCTCTTGCCTATGTCAATAGATGTTGAATAATGTAAGCTGAACCAAATTGCTAAATGCTAATTAAGTTTTCATACCACAGCTTGAATTTACAAGTGTTCTATAGAGAGAGAGAAAAAGAATAAATCCCTGTGTTTAGAAAGCTTTTGCATGCTTGTGAATTCATTAAAAATGTTTGAAGAAGTAAAACTACACAATTTTCACTTCCATTGTCTGAACTCATCCAAGATTTACACTTGACCCTTTTGGAACCGAGCAAAAGCTGTCCAACCAAGTTACTGAACAAGGGTGAAGGAGTTGTTCCACATTAGGTTTTTTTTCCTGCGGATTCAACCATAAACCAGACGCTCGGTACAGATGATGTTTGGGCTGATACAGCCTGAAATACATGCATTACTGAGATGCCAGTCTCTATATATCAGGATGCTGCTCAGTGTGAAGGAATCAGAGGTTCTGCTGACTTCCATTTCATCATGTTCTTAGCTTTTTAGACATGGAACCTATTCTATAACAATCTTTTAAAATATAATTTGCTTTCAGCTGCCATTTTTATGACCAATTTTTAAAAATATCTTAAAGACACATGGATTGTACTTTTCTAAGTGGGTTGGAAGATTATGTCTTGTTTGGTCTTTTCACTTTTGACTAGAATGCATGCTTGATTATGTTGTCCCTGGTTCCAAAGATACACTGGTATTATCAGAGACTGAAAGTTGGGTGACAAGGTAGACCTTGATTCGAAGGATGTCGTGATGTGACCTATTGCACAAGAGGGAATATATCTTGATGCTACGGTGTGTATGCAGGCACATACACACACATACACAGGCGCACGCAGACACACACACGCATGTACACACATAATTCACACAGACACAACCCACAGACATATACACGTGCACATTATGCATATATTGAAACTCAAGAAATGGGAAGGAGAAGTTCAGATGAAATTCTATAGAACCCTTCACAATTTCAGGATTGTACAATTTCTTTCCAACTAATTAATACCAACTAATTAAGATGTATTTGGCTTAATAGAATAGGGAATTAATGAATGACAAAAACAGCTCCATGTGCAATTGATAAAAGTTCATTATATGACTTGGAATTAATCAAATAGTTAGAATTGATTTCTGTAATGTTAAGAGGTGATGGAGATGAATCATTTACTTTGCACTTGTGGCTAGATATAGTTGCAAACACTTCATGTTTGTCTTTTGAATTCAAGTATAGGACATTGCTATCACTGAAGGTACTTATGAAGCTTTAACTTTCTTCCATTAGCTGTCTAAATGTCCATTACCATTCATGTCGGAATGTGATTCTTAGTTGTGACATTGCCTGACTCTGTCCATAGCATTTAGCACCTAAGTAGTCTTATCTTGTTGCTGGATTAGATTCATGGTCTACTTTTAAGTCCATCTGGTGCTACATCTGGCATAATCTTCTGAATTATTTTTTTCCCCCACAGGATTGATTGATTGATTAGTGGGAATACTAGGATGAGGAGGAAGCAGGATGCTGAGGCTACAGTTATAATGCAATAAAATTCTATTGCCGCAGAAGCTGCTTTAATTGCTAATTATGCCCTTTTTTGGTAACAGGCCATTTTGCCCAAAGAATCCATGCCACCCAATTTACACCCAATTAACCTACACCCCCAGTACATTTCAAATGCTGGAAGGAAACCAGACCCCCACCAAGGAAAACCCATGGAGACACAAGGAGAACGTACAAACTCCTTTCAGACAGCACGGGATAGTGTCTTGTGGACACTTGGTTTGGAGCTGCTATATCTGGTCCGAATAAATCATTTTGTAGTATTAGTATCACAAAACAAGGTGTAGAGTGTCCTCAGAATGAAGCCAGGACTTTGTCGACATAAGTACAGTGCCTATCAACACAGATCTGGACAGATGCATTGGTGATGCCCTGTGTGATGAGGTCAGTTTCATCTCATGTTGTTTTTCTCTATTCACTATAGCAGAAATATCTGTTGGGACTCTTCTGGTTTGGTCAGTGATAGTGTTATCTACTCAACCTTGCCAAAGCATATTGAAGTCCCCCATCTAGAGAGCATTCCATTTCCTTGATGCACTCGGTGATTATTCCAAGCTCTGATTATCAGTGATGAAATGCCATAACTTTTTACCCATTTACCTAGAAGGAAGATTGAAACTCTTGCATGAAAGAAGTCTTGATCCTTTCTCAGCTGACTGCAGATCCCTGATGTGTCGTGAATACCAAAAGAGTAATGCAAACCTCTGTAGATTTCTCAGCACTTAGGTTGGGAATTCTGTCTGGTAAAGTTAGTGTGAGCCCAGTGCACCATTTGATTTGAATGGGTAGAGACAGATAGATGGGTGAGTACAATCTGGTTGATTTAATTGAGTTGATTTAAATGTAATTAATTGTTTAAAATTAAATTGTAGTGTTGCAAGGTGCCGAAAATCTTCATTTTAATTTCAAATAGTATTTTTTTTATTTTTAAAATGTACCCTCTCCTTGAATGTTTTGACTTTGGTGAGATATTCACAAGCATTCAAAATCAACAATAGTTTTAAAGCTGAGGAGATGGTTTCATTGGTAGTGAAGGCAACCTGGGAGCTCACTAGTCACCCATAGATTCAAACCAGTAATTGTTTACAGATGGTTCATTTAAAATATGTATTAAAAGTAACTCATTTTTAAATTATTCCAGTAGAGAACTTGTCAAAACGATCCTAATGAATGATGTGGGCAATGAAAGAGAGAAAGGAAAGAAAGCACAGCAGCAAAAAAAAACGACACCAAGGCAAGGAAGTGAAAAGAGGAAGGAGAAAAGATTAACAATGCAAGAAAGGTGAACATAAGGTGACTATGAGGAAAAAAAAAGCTCTGTCAACATCCTAAAATCTGTCAAATTCTTTAGAACGATGTGAAAGACTTCATAGTTTTACAGTGTGTCTGAATATGATTGCATTTGAATTTTGGAAGTTTAGGTGAAGTCGACTCTCATTTGGAGTTTAGAGGTGAGTTTCCCCATTTTCCATTTTCAGAGTTGGATATGGGTTCTGTAAGATTATATTACAAAATCTTTCATCTTCAACTCAAAGTACTGGACACCCGATGAGTTATTCCAAAGCATTAGGTCTCTTGATTATATTTCCTCTTTATTTTGTATGATTGAATTAGCATTTTAAGAGAATGTTACTTAACCCCTCTGATCATGCAGGAAGGACAGATTGAAACTCTGCTCTTGTGAGATTTATTGAGGAAATAAAATGTTATGCAAGGAGATGAAATGTCTGACATGTGACATCTGATTCAAACTCACTGCAAATATGCCAACTTCTAGGTTGGGAACTCTGTGCCAATTTCTCGGAAGATTATGTCAACAATGATAGTTCTTTAATGAGGATTTTTTAAAATTCTAGGTGGGAGGCATTTGAATGTGTCATCTTGTGGTCAGGTTTCTCAAGGTCCAGGGTAATGGGTAACCTAAATAAGATGAGACTACAAGTTCCTGGAGAACGTTTCCATCCCTGGATCTGAGCTGGAAAGTACAGGCATGATTCCCTTAAAAACATGCTTTTGCTAAATCGGTGTCTTGAAGCTCAGTTCCTCTCACTGCAATGTCTTCCTCTTCCTAAGATTTCTCTCTCTCTTTTTCCACCAAACAATTTCTCACATACTCTCCCTTTCTATCTCCAATTGTAATCTCCTCTCCGCTCCCCCAGCCCAAGATTCCAAGTTTCAAACCTCTCCTCGCCCTCCCTAACCATGTCAGTCCCAGTCTGCAGCTGAACACCTCTGGTCTACCCACCCAGCACCAAACAGCTAGATTATCAGACCCAGTAAATAAAGAGATCAATCCATTAAAATGAACAAACCTTCAGGTTCTTTTTTTGGTATTTTCAGGTTTCCTGGCCACTAATTTGTAATAAGCATGGGACCATTATCTTCTTCAATTAACAGATTCATTAATACATCAAAAACTTTTGTAAAATTACGCAGCAAATGTAATGATTTCCTTCAATTAGCAATGACGTATTTGCTGTTGAATATATAGTAACTCCTGCCCTCCTCCCCACATGGCTTCAAGCTTTGAATTCCAAGGGAGAATTCCTTAAAAGGGAATGGATATTAACTAAAATCTGCAGTGGTTCTCATTCCACTTTGAACCTATAGCATTGAGCTGTTCCAATAGGCACAAAGGAAAATGTGGTGAACAGAGCAATTAACAGCCCACATTCTTGCAAAGAGGAGTCATGGTGAGGGATGGGCAGAAGTGCAATGTCTCCATTGATGAAACTATCTTGATTTGACCTAAATTCAATCTTTTTCCCAGCCGATTGCTCCAAACTTCTGATCCATCCTTGGATTCTTTCAGTGGTGCAGATCGACTGCCAGTGCCTAGAGAAGGTCTTCTGGGACAACCGTGACCACAACATAATCAGCAGACTGAGTTATTATCATTATACTGCTAATTAATTCCCAACTCATTACATTTCCTATGGCTAATTTGTACAGAGCACTGATTTGATTAAGCTCATCCTTATGCTAATAAACATATTTGCCTTTTTAATTGATTTTTGAGGGGAGCATATTTAGGTTTTTGGAACATAACCTGAGCTATAAGGTAGGCATTGAAGAGACTATTTAAAGATTTTGGATAGAACATTTAACATGTATGTGTATTTGGCCAGTTTCGAGAGTAAAACAAGAATAAAACAAAAGATGACCATGCCAGTCTTTTTTATGTCAGATGCATCTTTAGATTGCCAAGAGCCTTTTCTTTGTCACATCCTAATGAAAGCCGACAGGGGCTAGTCCCTAAAGTGACAATGTGGGGAAATTTAACACAAACATTTTATTTATCCTTCACCAAAGTTTCACCCCCCCCCCCCCCCCCCCACAAGGGCAGTGCAATAAATGTGACTTGGGCATTGTGAAATTGCAAATTTTGCATTGTACCTTAAAATGGTGCATCCTCAGTGGTGGATTAACCATTAGGCTGAGTAGGCTTAAGCCGAGGGGCCTGGAAGGGAGGGGGGAGGGCCGAGAGCAAAATAAAAGATTTAATTGAGTGTACAGGTGAGTATTTTGGATGATTTTTCAGTGATTTTGCACATATTTTTTTCATATCTGGAATATTACAAATATTACTGTTTTGTAAATTAGGCTCCAAACATATAAACATTTGGAAGTAATGCTTTTAGGACTTTGTACTACAGCCACAAGATTGTGTTTACCATGACAACGTTATTACGACATGAGTTGGCATTAACATGCATGTATACTGATTAAAGACAGGGAGTGAAGCCTGTTGGAACATAATTGCCAGAATTGTGAAATCAAAAAAATATGACGGTAAACTGAAACATTACTTTAGTACGTCCTTGTTTTACCGCTCCCTTACAAATGGTGAGAAAATCAGAAGTTAGCTGTGGTATCCTCCAAGCACAGGAAAGGCATTCTGTTTTAATTCCAAACAGTTTTCAAGTGAAGAACATGCTTGATTACTCGACAATACCAGTCAGAACATGATTACATGAAACCTCTTCTAGAAAGGGTTGTTGCTAAAATTAAATTTCTTGCTTATACATGCAGTACTTCATACATAGTACAATGTTTAAAGTTATTTAACATAACAATGTCACTTTATTCTATTTAGCGAAGGGTGGGGGGGGGGGGGAGGTCAGGGGGAGCCTAAGGGCCTGGGTGGTCATTAATCTACCACTGTGTATCCTTCATTCCCGTCATCACTTCTGGATCTTCTTCAGAGTCATCCCTCGGGAATTTGCCCCGCTCGACATTTTAAAGGTAGATTTTCTGGTTATTCTTTTTTGCGTGGCTAAATATCCTACATTGTGGGACTTCAAATGCATGAATAAAAGTTAAAACCGTCTGTGTGAATCCAAAAAAAAATCCAAATAAATGACTCTTGATTGCAACCTTATTTTGAACCAAATTAGACTGTTTCTTAAAAATCCCTTACTTCTTGTTTTCACCGACAAGTGTCTTTCAGATGCTGCTGACATCATCTTGTAATTAAATCTATTACTGTGCTTGAACAGCTTGCAAGTTAGATAAACAACAAAAACTGATGTCACCAGGTTTTTTGTTTGCACGATACTTGGAGAAAAGCTGGGCACGTTGTTCGCTCCGCATTGTTATTACAAAAAATAAGAACTGACGTGCACAGCAGCTGCAATTGTGAGATTTAATCAAATTTTAATAATGATAAAGGAAGAAGAAATAATTGTTTTAATAGTATCACTGGTGTTTTATTAAATGCTGAATAAATCAAGCATGTACTGCACTGTTGTGCTATTTCTCCAATCGGTCGCTAGAGCCAGATTCTGTTCATATAATGGTTCTATTCTAAGAATAAGTGAAAGTTATACTTACAATACTTCACCCAAGACAGAGGTGCTGCTTCTACAGCTAAAACCCAAAAGCAATATCCAAAGCGAAACAAATCAGCTTGGAACAGTCTGTGCTTTATTGAACCGAGCTCTCGGAGATAACCTTGACTATTTTCACTTTGCAAAATTCACAGAATTTCCATATTGTTGAGGTATTGCAAAAACAGACCTAATTTTCAAACTTTCAAAGATTTTATTTCCCTGCATAATCAAATCAGCTCCATGCAATAACCTTAAAGAACTAGAAACTACTCATATTTAGCTTTAAATTGCAAATGCTGGAACCTGGAGTAAAAAAATAACTGCTGGAGGAATTCAGTGGATCAGGCAGCCTCTGTGGAGACAAAAAGGTGGACTACTGCAAAATCTCCACCCGAGAGCTCTTTGGTTCATTATGTCGATAGCTGTGCATCTTTTATACGGGTTAATAGATTTATTTTTGATGGTGACTCTTGATGATTTCCAGGATCCGTAAGAGTAAGACAGCAGATCTTCTCCGACAACAATACTTGTAGGATCTTTAATGTAGCTTTTAGCATAAACCTTTGGATCATGTGCTGTCAAATGAACCTTGCAATACACCCAGTAAAGATTCTGTTAAAAATACGACAATAAAATTCTTCTTGTTAATTGTGTATATATATTTAGATGTAATGTTATGTCACCTCCAAAAGCACCATTCTATAATTTTAATTAAACCTTTAATTTTCTTGAATTTTATAATATGCATCTAGTCCCATTGAACACTTAAGCACAGTGATGGAAGTGGTGAATATATTTTGATCAATTAGATTACAAAAGACGGATAAATAAATAGCATACTGATTGAAAAAGAATAATTTTGATTTATTGTTGTTATTTAGTGAAAAAAGTTGATGGAACATTATATTTTATGTTTACATTTACTCGATTGATCAAATAACACGTGATTAATTTAGGGAGCCCCCATGACTGCTGTCGGTGCCATTGGATCAAATGAGCATTCCTCAGGGACTAGAATTCCAGCAGTTTATTGGGCTCTGTTATAAGATTGCAAATATTTGGGTGCACAGCCTGCATTTTCCCTGTAGGTTTTGTTGGAAAATTTTAATCTGAACTTTTCCTTGCTCAGAGCAATTGAGTAACAATTATTTTTATAAGGAAAGCAGTTGACTTGTCTAGAAGAGAGTCTAATGAATTTAAACTGCAGTGCCCTAATATCTACACAACAGGGAAAAAGCTTGAGAAAATAAGCAGGCACTGTTGCTCCACAGGCAAGTCTTTAGAGCATTTTTCAAATATCATTCACAATATTTTCATGTAAGCAATTTCTGTAACAAGTTATGACATACATTCTGCAAGAACAGTACCAATTGAGCATTAAGCTATGAACTAAACGTGCAGCTCCCCTTCTTCCAGTCAATGTAAAGTCAGTCTGATGTATTCCATGATTGCTTCATGAATTATCTCTTGTGATGTGAGTGATTTTTGTCTTTTATGTGGATCACTTCCATTTGGCTTATTGTATCCCTCCATCACCAAAGTGGTTGACAGTCACTCTGCTATTTGGGTCAGTATCCTTCAGCTTCCCTGGGTTAAAGTTTTTTTTTAAAAGTTTCCAGGCATTTATATCACTGAAGATTTTAGTTATACCAAGATTAACAATGGAATTGACTAACCCTTACAATTTAGTCGTTACTTGAATTGCCGTATGCAATTGGACTATTTCCAGCCATTTCAAGGGAACTTGTGATTTTAATTGAGCAAATTGGACTTGAGAAATTAATGTACCCTAAACTAAGGATGACATGATTTGTCGGTGCTAAGTCAATCCTACCTAAACCATATAACCATATAACCACTTACAGCACAGAACAGTCCAGTTCGGCCCTACTAGTCCATGCCGTAGCAAATCCCCACCCTCCTAGTCCCACTGACCAGCACCCGGTCCATACTCCTCCAGTCCTCTCCTCTCCATGTAACTATCCAGTCTTTCCTTAAATGTAACCAATGATCCCGCCTCGACCACGTCTGCCGGAAGCTCATCCCACATCCCTACCACCCTTTGCGTAAAGAAATTTCCCCTCATGTTCCCCTTATAATTTTCCCCCTTCAATCTTAAACCATGCCCTCTAGTTTGAATCTCCCCCACTCTTAATTGAAAAAGCCTATCCACGTTTATTCTTTCTGTCCCTTTTAAAATCTTAAACACCTCAATCAAGTCCCCCCTCAATCTTCTACGCTCCAGAGAAAAAAGCCCTAGTCTGCCCAACCTTTCCCTGTAATTCAAACCTTGAAATCCTGTCAACATTCTCGTGAACCTTCTCTGCACTCTCTCTATTTTGTTTATATCTTTCCTAGAATTTGGTGACCAAAACTGTACACAGTACTCCAAATTTGGCCTCACCAATGCCTTGTACAATTTCATCATAACCTCCCTACTCTTGAATTCAATACTCCGATTTATGAAGGCCAACATTCCAAATGCCTTCTTCACCACACCATCGACCTGAGTATCAGCCTTGAGGGGACTATTTACCATCACTCCTAAATCCCTTTGTTGCTCTGCACATCTCAATAGCCTACCATTTAATGCATATGACCTATTTAGATTTGCCTTTCCAAAATGTAACACATCACACTTATCTGTATTAAATTCCATCAGCCATTTCTCAGCCCACACCTCCAGCCTTCCTAAATCACCTTTTAATCTACGGTAATCTTTCTCACTGTCCACAACACCACCAATCTTTGTATCATCCGCAAACTTGCTTATCCAATTCTCCACCCCTACTTCCAGATCGTTAATATATATAACAAACAATAGTGGACCGAGGACCGATCCCTGAGGAACTCCACTAGTCACCGGTCTCCAATTGGACTAACAATTTTCTACCACTACTCTCTGACACCTCCCGTCCAACCATTGCTGAATCCATTTCACTACCTTCTTATTTATACCTAATGCCTCCACCTTTTTTCCTAACCTCCTGTGAGGAACTTTGTCAAAAGCTAAAGAAAGTCCATTTGTGGATAAACATTCATAAGATTAGCCAGCAGCTAAAGGTCAGCACAGTTAATAGAGCTATGGTCTCCCAGATGCAGTGACATGCTGTATCCTAACCTTCGGCGCTGCATATTGTTCCTGCAAACAAAATGAGCGTTCTCCGGATGCTTGCTTGGTCTCTTTCCATATCCCAAAGACATGTTGGTTTGCTTGCTAACTGGTCCTTCCAAATATACCCTGCTGTGTAAGTGAGTGGAGAGGAATGAGGAGAATAATTAATGGATTTCTGAATGGACAATGAACCACAGATGCTATCTCACTTGGTCTTCTTTTGCACTCATTTTTTTAATGTAATTCACAGCAATATTTATACCAGTAATGCTATTGCAGAACAGCAAATTTTGTGGAAATTTCATGGCAATGATTATAGATTATCATAGGATTAGTAAAAATAAGATTTTGAGGGTGGAACTTAGTTCCATTGCAATGTGATTCTTTGAATCCACATAAGTGTCATTACCCATTGCAGATTTTTCCTGGATTTTTCAATACTATTAATTAATGGAACCATTGCATTGTTATCAGATGATCATAAAATATGAACTTAATCATAAATTGAGATAGCAATAAAATTGTATGCATTTCAGAACTGCAAAACACTGTATTTAGCTACTTCAAAGGGTTCGTGTCAATCTTTGTATTTGTCCACACTTCAAAATCAAATTGGCAAAAAAAAACAATTGGAAACCTGAAAATAAAGTCAGTCATTGCTGCTATTGGGCACTTTATTTACACACAAGTCTGATTAGATGACCCTGTTGTAGTGTCCCAAACTAATGTTGAAAATAACATGTATTGAGATTGTGTCTGCTAATTTGGCAAGGAAGCTTCAAAAGCCCATGAAAAGTAGCCCATCATCTACAGGTTGGAATTGCTGAAAGGAACGTCTGAAATAATACAGAACGTTCATTCTTGTCAGGTTTAGGTGGATATGAATTTATAAATATCCTCTTTTAATTTTAGTACAATTTAAGGTTTGGTCTGTTTGCCTGCTGTTTAGGTATCTTCCTGTCCGACTTGTATAGACCATAATCATTTAAATTAAACCTGAAAAAAAAGTTTGTGTGGGTTTTATTTGTTTAAATTACTGATTCAGAGTTATTATTATTCCTTGAGTCTCAAAAAATAGCTATTTCATTTACAGCTTCGCTAAAAATATATACATATATAATTTAAAGAAAGGTTCATCAAAAACAAATATCCATCCACCAGAGATTTTTTTTTAAATAGGATTTTTCATGAGCATTGAGAGAACGGGGGGGTGGGGGGGAGAAATTTACATCATCTAACAATCTTCTGTCCTCGTCCTAATGAGGGCTAGGGCAAATATCTGCTACTCAAATTCATAAATGCAGTGCAAGAGCATTAATTCAACATAAATATGCCATCTAATTGAGGGAATATTATACTCATTCTGCATCACCTCTCCACTTCAAAAACTGAACTCAAAGAATGCCTATTTATTGTTGATGTAAGATGCTTCTGTAATCTATGACCTATTGGCCAAAGGTGGCTGGAAATGCAATTTCTTAAATATTTGTGCAATATTTTTAATGTGGTCAATATTGCAGCAGCAAATTTTATTTTGTGCTTGAGTTCTTCAAAATAAACTGTAAAAAAAAATCCACTGAGTCTCACTGGAACTTGATTTATATTCTCTTTCCCAAAATTAACCCTTATATATTCGGAATACTACATAGTAACCACGCATTTTTCAATAAATAGTTCAACAAATTCTTTTTAAATAAGATCTCTAAATACGCTGCTTATGGCCAAATAAGTACAGATAGAAACGTGACATATCCAAAGATTATGTGAAAGAGTTTCAGAGTTTTATTGTCCTGAATTTAAATAAAGGGAATTATGATGGTATGAGACGGGAGTTGAGTAAGATTGATTGGGTGGTGTTTATGGGGGAGTTGACTGTGGATAGACAATGGAAAGGATTCACAGATCTAATGGAGAAATTGCAAAAATCGTTTATATCGGTTTGGCATAAAATTAAACCAAAAAAGGTGACTCAACCGTGGATAACAAGGGAAATTAGAGACAGCATTAGGTCCAAAGAGAGAGCATATCAATTGGCCAAAAAAAGTACCACAACCAAAGACTGGGAGCAGTTCAAGATGCACCAAAGGAGGACAAAGGGATTAATCAAGAGAGCAAAAAAAAATATCGAAAATAAGCTTGCGGCAAATATAAAAACCGACTGCAAAAGCTTTTATAAATATGTCAAGAGGAAAAGATTGGTGAAATCCAGAGTAGGTCCTTTGCAGTCGGAAGCAGGGGAATATATAATGGGGAATAAGGAAATGGCAGACCAATTAAATTCTTACTTTAGTTCTGTTTTTACAAGAGAGGATACAAATAACCTCCCAAGGATGTTGGGAAACATAGCGACTCATGCAAGGGAGGAACTGAAAGAAATCAGTATCTCTAAGGACATGGTCTTGGGGAAATTGATGGGATTGAAGGCAGATAAATCCCAAGGGCCTGATAATCTACATCCTAGGGTACTTAATGAAGTGGCCATTCAGATAGCAGATGCTTTAAGAATCTGTGGAATTCATTGCCACAGAGGGCAGTAGAGGCAGGTTCATTAAATATATTTAAGAGGGAATTAGATCTATTTCTTCAGTATAAGGGTATTAAAGGTTACAGAGAGAAGGCGGGGACGGGGTACTGAACTTTAAGATCAGCCATGATCTCGTTGAATGGCGGAGCAGGCTCGAAGGGTCGAATGATCTACTCCTGCTCCTATCTTCTATGTTTTACGTTTCTATGTTTACCAATTCACAAAGTAGATTAATGGTTAGAGACAAAATTTTATGGGAAATTAGAATGGATATTAGCCCAAGATTGTGATAGTACAGATTCTATCACCGATGTGTATATGTACAGATGGCAGTGTAGGATGACTGTGATTGGCTGAGAGCGTAGCCACACCTACTGGCAGGTCTTAAAGATTGCTCCTAGCTAGACCGGGTCATTCCGGACTGGTCGACCTACTTGTGATATGCTCCAATCTTTTAATTAATAAAAGCCTTGGTTTGGATCAACAAGTCTTTGGTTCTTTCGACGCGCTCTACACTGATTACCTGATAATATTCCACAGAGTGCATATATGTATGAATTTCCACAATGTCTACATCATATGATTTAACTGGCTATTGTCATTATGTTAAGCAAGTTACCATCAGGACAATTCCCTTCTTTCAAAAACAATATTTTACCTATTTCTTTCTTTTTTGTTTCTTCTTGTTTTTTCTTTCTTTGTTTCTTCTTTCCCTAGAGCCAAATTTGTTCTGACGTACCATTTCCATAGATATCTGGAGATTCTGATCCAGGACAGTGAAGTAAATTGTAACTCCAACTAGTGCTATAATTAATGCTATTCAATTTATCACAGACTAGGAATTAAACACGGGAAACCATTATCTGGAAAACCTTAGCTCACGTATATATTTTGGATCATGAGATGAGTATTGGGGGAAAAAAACTGATGTTCACTTGCCCAGTTAATCGCAGGGATCCATAGGCCCTGATGTTCACTTGCCCAGTTAATCGCCGGGATCCATAGGCCCTGATGTTCACTTGCCCAGTTAATTGCAGGGATCCATAGGCCCAGTTTCTCCTTATACACTGTTGTTCTCCTCTTTAAAATAATCAGTAGAAATCAGAGAGTGGTGAGAAATTTAGACCATTTATCAACTAATCTTGTTGTAAAAGATCCCGAAGATGTTCCTCGTTATTGAAAATTATGCCACTGAATCTTGGAGGGCAAATTAATATTTTCTAATTATAATTACTGGTTAGTAAGGTATAACTAAAGTTATACCTGTTAATTGTTATGCCCTCAGGTAGATATTTTGAAATTCCTTGATTTTTAAAATAATAAAAGAACACTTTTAATTAAATATATTTCAGTACCTCTCCCACCTTCCCATGACCTCACCCATCTGCTGGCTGTAGGGTATATTGCTCAACTTTTCACACACAATTGGAAATAGTTTACAGTGGCCAACTGAACCTATCAATCTGTATATCTTTGGGACATGGGAACGAAGCAGAACATCCAGAGGAAAACGTGGAGTCACAGAGAGGACACAAACTTCCCAACACCCTTGGTTTAGAATTCAACAGAGATTACTGGCTCTGTAAAGCAACCTTCTTGTTCGTGCATCTGCCTACATCTTGCTCAGACCTTGATGAAGGGCTCAAGCCCAAAACATTGATTATGTATCTTTATCTTTGCCATATAAACTACACTACTGAGTTGTGTTTTTATTTTAGACCTATCACTTGTGCTACTGAAACCTGATTCAAATGATATTGGGAAGATGGGAAATTTCTCGATACGTTTGGATGTTTTCCAAGCCAATGCTAATGTTTTTCTACTGAACAGTACTCCAGTCTGATGGCTTAAGGTTTGTTTCATGAGTTTAAATAGAGTGGGGAACAAAAGGGATCGAGTTGATGTTTTCTTGAACTGGTACAATTAGAGATCAGTTTCTTTTAAGTACCAAGCCAACAAAAATGTGACATGGGAAAATAAAACCATGTTGAGGGGCAGAAGACATCTTTTTCCACAAGTTGTTTGAGTATTGGTTTTACTTTCATAAATCAATTCATACACTCTTCAAGATTCAATTTATTGACCTAGTAATAAAACAGTATCCTATTACATGAAATTCCTTTTTCCCTGGTGCAAGGCAGACAGATTCACCACTGGCAGAAATTGTCTCAGCGCCCCTTACAGTCAGAGAAAGAGAAGCAAAAGAAAGAGTCCCCCCAGAGTCACTGAGTGTCCATAGATTCACCTCCAGCACTTCTGTAACCTCCGCAGTCACCCAGAGTCCAGTCCAAACGATTGACCACCCAAATCTGAACATCTGGCAGAATCAGGGACCCTTTGGCGCCCTCAACACCTACTCACATCCTGGTTCTGATACCTGGTACTCCTCCAGCCAGTTCGAGCCACTGTCCAGCAGTCCGCAGCCCAGCGTGTCTCCCGACACCAGTCACCAGCAGCCCGCCACTTGCATTGGTCCCTCAGCCGCAGAGCTCCCTCACTGGTCTCCTCCGTGGTCACAGTCCTTTAAGTCATCTCTTCCACTTCTCCTTCTCAAACGGGTGGCGGGGTGCTGACCTATGGTGCCTTGCGCCAGTCCTCCACTTCCCTGGAGTCTGCAACCCCTCATGGCTGCTGCCAATTAATAGGCGACGCCATCTTGGGCGCAGACCCTGAGGTCACGGGATCTCAAATAAAATCCCTCAACAGGCCATTCCAAGCCCATGCGGAACCAACAGCAGATGACTGGGCGGCTGAACCCCGTGGGAGCACTGCATCTCCACTCCCTCACTCCCCGTGAGGCATTTTATTGTGATTTCCTTATTGCTCACGCAGGAGATCAGCAGGTACTTGGCTATGCAGCCTTTGTAGGTCACATAGTGAGCAAGCTCTGATGAGCAGAACTCCTGAGGAAATTTATGGCATATAATGTAATTTATGTGTAGATTTATCTATTGAATCATTGGTCATTTTTTTTATTTCGAAATATTATACATTGGATGCTCAGTTCACATGTGATAAGTATTTTGAAAACAGTTTGAACTGACACTACAGAGCTTACAACAGCCAAAGGAAAGATATTAGTTTGAGGCTCAACATAAAATTGCAAAGAATATTACATTCAGTGAAGTAGTTCAAACCAAGGTTTTTCTATTGGATATACCTGAGGATAAATGCATCAAGAGTTTACATATGATTTCCATGTTAGCTTCAAAGAGTAGAGGAACTGAACTGAGACTATATTGCAAGAAATATGTTGTTAAGTCATGGCAAGGAATTGCAAACTAGTGTTATGGTAGTGGACTTTTATCAAGAAAGGAGCAACGGAGATATGCACGGAGACCTCAATACAAAATATGGTGCGAACACTGAATATGGAAATCTGAAGTCCAGAAAAGCACCTCGGGGGAAATCAAACTGAGAAGGAAATCAAACTTACTGTTGAAATCTTCTGCAAAGGTGCAATTGTGAAGGGCTTTGGGGCCGGTCACCGTGTAGAAATGAAATCTTGAGATAAAAACTGAAAACAATTAGCAGGCCAGGCAGCATCTTTGGAGAAAGGGAAAAGAGTTAATATTTTAGATCAATAACACTTCACTAGAATACAGATCCTCCCTGGTGCTCTCTGCTTTTATTTCCGATTTCTGGCCTCTGCATATTTTCCCCATTTTCATGGTTTGAAGTTTGTTTCAGATTTTAACAATCTACTTTTGATAACAAGAAAGCATTCAGACAATTCATCCCAAGATTTTTATTTACTTTTTTTTTGTGCCTGCGATTCTAGTTCTGCCCCATGCCTGTTAACTGGAGTTTCTCCATCAGTTAAGAATTCATAATTGTTGCTTTGAGATGTAGATGCAGCATCTTTCACTGGGTATTATTTACAATAAATGCATGTTTTACTTGGCTAAACAGCTGACAATGACCAGAGCTGTAAGGTGGTGGAGCTCTTCTGCCCAATGGAAGAGAATAAATATCCATCTTATCCATTGTTGAGAGTGTTGTTCAACTTTGATTTGATGTTCATAACATTGGTGATACCGATGTTAAAAAAAATCTAGTTTTACAACAGCAAGTTTCCTGGATTTTTTATTGATTAAAGTAATAGACCCACAGAAGGAACAGTTCAGTTCCACTGGAAAGGATCATATATTTATGCCTCAAAGTAAAATTGAGTGAATTTCTTTAGTGAAAAGCTTCTAATAATGGTTAAGCCTTGGCTTACTTTGCAATCAATAACTATTTAAGGCTTTAAAATTGTATCTTATATTTATCTTTGTGCTTCTAAACCCTAATTATTATTCAGTGTGTTCAGGTGGGATCTGAAGTATTATATTCTTGACTTCCCACTGTTTGTTGGCCAGGCAGCCAAAGGCATCCATTATCGATCTGACATTGTCAGCTGCACAGCAGCAAGTGAGACTGGGTGAGAAATTAGAAACCAGGCTATTTAAAGGCAGATAACAGATTTATTGCTATTTAAAGATCTATTTTCCCTGTAAAGAATAAATGTTGAGTCATGGGATCCAATCATTTTGTTTTCCACTTCAACCTTGAGGGAATAAAATCGTCCTGACAGTGTTATATTCAGTTTCGGTGAATGTTTAAAGCGCATGTTGTTTCAGGAATTACCAAATAAGGTTTCAGCAGGAATTGTAGCTCTAGAGGCAAATATTTGATCACTTTTGTAAAGAAAGCAGAACCAATACATTCTGAATTGAAGAGTGCTTTACATTTTGCTTTAGATTATAGACAAGTGGTAAACAACTTGCTCAATTGGCTCGAGATGAATGCAAAAACCAGTTTATTCAAATGCAAGAAGTCAAATTAATACTTTGACATTGAACTTCTTGCAAATACTTTAGGTAAAATGAAATACATGGCTGAATTTTTCAATTATGCTGAATCACCATAGAACAGCAAGATTTGCATGATACTGTTATTCTTTATGGATTATCCAGGGATGCATTAACAAAATGCCAGTTGTTAGGCAATATAGAATGGTAAGTGTCCTAGGCTGTCATCTGACACTCCCTAACAGCTGGTAACATTGCCATTAGAGGCTGAATATCTGATCTCTGGTCTGAGATGATAACATGATGCCAACTAATTGAAAGTTCTCAAATAATTAAAAAAAAATGAAATGATAAATCAGATTGATCATTGCTCAATCTTCTTCTCATTGATCAAGGTACCATTGGATTTGTATCCATTTATGTTACCATTTGTTTTGATTCTAATTCATTGAGTAGTGATCCAAATATTATCAAGTAACATGCTGTCATTTACATTACTAATTGCTTTCCTTGAAAGAACAAGCCACATAGTTTGCACAAGGATTAGTCTATCCTTTGAAATGGAAAGTGTTCGAGGTTCTTCTAAATGGGTAATATAATTCAAGTCTTCATAAAATAGCATGAAGAGTCAATTTAATGCATGTATAGAGACGATATCACAATTTTTTTCCTTCTGATCTTGCATCAAAAAGAGGTTTGTTTATGGTACTTACAAAATGGCAAACTGTAAATAACATCCACAGTTGTGCCTGGGGAAGTTTGCTTCTGAATCTAAATTGTGGAAATTGATTGCTGTGTTAGTGTACAGCAGGTATTCAATATTTTGTTATTTAAGATTGTTGAAGCAATGTGATGTGAGATAATGAGAGTTAATTATCACATACATTCTGTAAATATAATGTATATAGATGTAATGAAATTCTTGCTTGTTGATGTACTTTAGGGTGTAAAATTAAAATTATTTCAGATGATTAATTTCAATTTCGTATTCAAAGATATTTTTTTTAAAAATCCACCGCTTTAAAATTACATTCATCTTGATGCTTTAGAGATAGTAGTTCACTTGATTCTTAAATCTACCATTTCTTTTAGGTTTCTAAATTCTACTATGGAACATTGTTTTAGCTTCATCTGTAGCTTGACTTCCTTCCAAGAGGGGCTCCTTATCAGGAGTCCAACTTTACTCCAAAAGATCATATCATGCACTGTAGAGATCCTCCCAACCACAAGAGGGAGTCAGAGACGAGTTTGTTGGATGCTCAATTGGATTCAAGATGGATGGTCCTGAGTGAGTTCTTTAGCCAATAAAGTATAGTTGTTTTAAAAGAACCCAAATTTCTTTATTGCAATAAAATAAACATCACAGGGCACTAACATGATATAGAAAAATAAATATTTTACTTCTAGTGATTAAAAATTATTATTCAGTATTTGCATCATGATTGCTGCTGGGTTGAGAAATTATTTCTGAGATAGTCCTTTCAAAGCATGTGTGGCTATTAAGCATTGTTTCAAAATGGATCTTCTGCAAAACTGGATGGACAATATACTTTGAAAAAAGGTTCGAAGGAATTAACACGTCTATTTTTCTATGTTACAATACATTCAGCACCAAAAATATTTGATATTAAGTTCAGTGCAGTTATTTTTTTTCAAAACTTTAAGATATATTTGCTTCTCATGTCAAAATCTGATTTATTTTTAAAATGTAATATTTTTAGCTTCATTTTGATCTTCTGCCAGTTTTCAACAGCATCTTTGCTGTTATCCCAGCATAATCCTTCCTTCCTGAATCACAACCATGTCTGTTTTTACTTAATGTTTAACAGAATATTCCTTGATGTCTGTGCAAATGGGCTTACCACTAGCTTTAATTAATATTTTAATTAATCTTAAATATGCAGAGAAAATTTGTTTTGAAAATTTAACATAATTAAAATGAAATTGACAAAATATTTAGCTGAAAAGAAGGAAAACTGAATAATTGTATTATCAGATGTGGCAATACCATTAAGCATCAGAATTAAATATATTATTTTCCAATGTAATTTATGACTAGTTAGCTTTTAGTTAAATTGGGAAAATCCACATAAAGAATATTCAGAGCTTTGTTTCCTTTTTTAATAGATTGATCTTCTTTGGATTGAGGATAACATGCGACTGATGGGGAAGATATCGAGAGCAGCAGCCTCTTCCCTGATACACTCCTGTTATTGCTTTCGAGGGGCATCTGTGTGCCCCCAGTGGTGTAAACTGAAGCTTTTTTTAAGTGCCATTTTCACTTAGAGAGGTCATGGGCCAGCAATTCTCTGGAGTTAATGGTAACGTACTTTATCAGAGGTTTTTGAATATATCTTTACAGCTATAAAAGATGTTGTACTCTTCAGTTAGCAAGGATCAAGCTCAATTAAATGTTTATTCTCCTTCAAAATGTTAAGCAAAATATATTTTTCTGAAAGGATAATTTCACAATGCAACTAAATATCCCAAAATGCATCTCAGGAAAACTATCAAAGAAAACTTGTCACGGAACCACAGAAATTTGTACGTGAGATATGTTTTAAAAAGTGTCCAAATATAAAAGAGGAGGAAAATCTGGATAGGTACAAGAATGAAATTCTCGAGCTGCAGGGGAGGACCCCGACAATAGTGATGGATGGATTAAGTTCAGAAATAATACATTAACTCCACAAGAGGCTCTTTGCCAATGGAATTACAATAGTAACGTGCCCAGATGGATCATCTTCATGAGATTTTGAACTACTAACGACAACATGATCCTTATTTTGATTTTGAAATAATTTCAGCAACCAAAAAAAAATCAGGGAAGATGGAATACTGCTCTAGGGTAGCCCATTGAACCCCTTGGACTCCGCCATTTAGTGAAACAATAGATCGCGCGTATCTCACATCAAATGTATCCATTTTTATTCTGTCAATTTTCGAAACAAAGAGTTTAGATTGATTGTCAACCTATGTAGAATCAATAGCTTTTTTTGGGAGAGAATTCTAACTTTCCTCTACACAAAGAACTTCTCCTTGAGGTTAGGGCAAAATGGCCTATCCTTAATTTAAAATATTGACTCCTGGTCCTGGACAACCCAACCAGAGAGAAAATGCTTACTTTTTATCTGTTCTCTCAATGTATTTAATTGCTCTTTGATCTTTGACACTCAAAGCCTAGTCCATGTAATTTTTCTAATCATTTAATGCTTCTACCCGAGGTAACAGAGTCATCAAGTATTTTTAAGAGAATGCAATCTGCTGAAGGATCTCAGTGGGTCAAGCAACATCAGTAGGTGGAAAACCAAGATTGATGCTTCAGGTCAGAACCCTTCATCAAGGCCTATTGAGTTTTACAGCACAGAAGTAGGGCCTTTGGCCTAACGTCCATGCTGACCAAATTGTCAACACCAGGTCGTCCCATTTTCTTGCATTGGGCCTATACTTAGACTGTTATGTGGTAAATTTCAATTCCATTCAGGGTTTAATATATCCTTCTTGATTTAGGTACTCAGAAAGGGACTGAAATTTTAAAATGAGACATAATCTGAGTTTCTTCAAATTGTAACTTTAGTAACTTTTATAATTTTAATTTCAATTGCTTAATGTTCCAAATCTCTTCAGATAAAGATCAACATTCAGATTGCACTTTTTTCATTATAAATATCAGATACTGAGTGTGATAGTACAGATTCTATCACCAATGTGTATATGGACAGATGGTAGTGTAGGATGACTGTGATTGGCTGAGAGCGTAGCCACACCTACTGGCAGGTCTTATAGGATTGCTCCTAGCCAGACCAGGTCATTCTGGACTGGTCGACCTACATGTGATATGCTCCAGTCTTTTAGTTAATAACATCCTTAGTTTGGATCAACAAGTCTTTGGTTCTTTCGACGCGCTCTACACTGAGCAAAATTAAAAGTACGCAGTAGAGATCCTAAAATCCAGACTGCTTGGGAATGGGGTCAGACCAGATTTTCCAGATTCTCGGGCAGTACTTCAAAAATTCAATATTTAAGGAGGAACCAAGAAGTGATAAAATTTGATAATATACTCATTAGCAAATCTTCTTCTTTCTTCTTTGGCTTGGCTTCGCGGACGAAGATTTATGGAGGGGGTAAAAAAAGTCCACGTCAGCTGCAGGCTCGTTTGTGGCTGACCAGTCCGATGCGGGACAGGCAGACACAATTGCAGCGGTTGCAAGGGAAAATTGGTTGGTTGGGGTTGGGTGTTGGGTTTTTCCTCCTTTGCCTTTTGTCAGTGAGGTGGGCTCTGCGGTCTTCTTCAAAGGAGGCTGCTGCCCGCCAAACTGTGAGGCGCCAAGATGCACGGTTTTAGGCGTTATCAGCCCACTGGCGGTGGTCAATGTGGCAGGCACCAAGAGATTTCTTTAGGCAGTCCTTGTACCTTTTCTTTGGTGCACCTCTGTCACGGTGGCCAGTGGAGAGCTCGCCATATAATACGATCTTGGGAAGGCGATGGTCCTCCATTCTGGAGACGTGACCCATCCAGCGCAGCTGGATCTTCAGCAGCGTGGACTCGATGCTGTCGACCTCTGCCATCTCGAGTACCTCGACGTTAGGGGTGTGAGCGCTCCAATGGATGTTGAGGATGGAGCGGAGACAACGCTGGTGGAAGCGTTCTAGGAGCCGTAGGTGGTGCCGGTAGAGGACCCATGATTCGGAGCCGAACAGGAGTGTGGGTATGACAACGGCTCTGTATACGCTTATCTTTGTGAGGTTTTTCAGTTGGTTGTTTTTCCAGACTCTTTTGTGTAGTCTTCCAAAGGCGCTATTTGCCTTGGCGAGTCTGTTGTCTATCTCATTGTCGATCCTTGCATCTGATGAAATGGTGCAGCCGAGATAGGTAAACTGGTTGACCGTTTTGAGTTTTGTGTGCCCGATGGAGATGTGGGGGGGCTGGTAGTCATGGTGGGGCGCTGGCTGATGGAGGATCTCAGTTTTCTTCAGGCTGACTTCCAGGCCAAACATTTTGGCAGTTTCCGCAAAGCAGGACGTCAAGCGCTGAAGAGCTGGCTCTGAATGGGCAACTAAAGCGGCATCATCTGCAAAGAGTAGTTCACGGACAAGTTTCTCTTGTGTCTTGGTGTGAGCTTGCAGGCGCCTCAGATTGAAGAGACTGCCATCCGTGCGGTACCGGATGTAAACAGCGTCTTCATTGTTGGGGTCTTTCATGGCTTGGTTCAGCATCATGCTGAAGAAGATTGAAAATCATCACCCTGTACAAAAACAAAGGCGAGAAATCAGACTGCTCAAACTACAGGGGAATCACGTTGCTCTCCATTGCAGGCAAAATCTTCGCTAGGATTCTACTAAATAGAATAATACCTAGTGTCGCTGAGAATATTCTCCCAGAATCACAGTGCGGCTTTCGCGCAAACAGAGGAACCACTGACATGGTCTTTGCCCTCAGACAGCTCCAAGAAAAGTGCAGAGAACAAAACAAAGGACTCTACATCACCTTTGTTTACCTCACCAAAGCCTTCGATACCGTGAGCAGGAAAGGGCTTTGGCAAATACTAGAGCGCATCGGATGTCCCCCAAAGTTCCTCAACATGATTATCCAACTGCACGAAAACCAACAAGGTCGGGTCAGATACAGCAATGAGCTCTCTGAACCCTTCTCCATTAACAATGGCGTGAAGCAAGGCTGTGTTCTCGCACCAACCCTCATTAGCAAATACAGCATTCTTAATTTATCAAAACAAGCAGTTTTAAAGAAAAATTAAAGTTAACATTCGACAAAAATGTAAACATAACTTTTTTCACTAGAAAACAATCATGTTAATGCTTGAAATTGTGTTTAAAATGAACATTGTAAAAGAAAAACACAGTATACAAAGGAATTTCTTTTTGATAAGATTACCTGTATTAAGCGTGGTTGCTTGTTGCCGCTGTGCAACTGTGGCGCTTTCGAATGCACGCGCACAAAAGCCCGCTAAGTTTTAAAAGTTTGAGAGTCCGTATTCTTGGGTGGTCAGGATTTCTGGCATCTGGAATTTTCATCATCAGGAGTGCAATAATAAAAGGCAACAATGTCCCATGAAACAATTAGTTCTATTTGTGATTGCACTATTAGTTTTTATTTGCTCATTTATCCTCTCTGATTGTGCCCTGTTCCATACATCTTTTTTTTGGGGGGGATGGGGTAATTCCTGAAACCAAATCACAAATCAATATTATTCAGGAATAAATACATTTCAGCAAAAGTTAATCTGCAGCTCGAAGGGTTTTGTGAAATATATCTGAGCCGCTGACAAAAAGAAACTGGGATAGTTCTGCATCATTGGGGAACTCTTGTTCCACTATTTGTTAGGAACTGAGCCAAAACTCTTAATTGAGGTGATAACATCTCTTTAAATGCCCTGTGTCATCAAGAATGGCTCCGTTACAATCAATATACTTAATGTGCATTAGCAGTTAGGAGCCAGTTCAATGATGAATCAGCTTTATTTTGGTACTAAAAGGAAGATGATTCAGAATAATATCTGATAAAACGGAGATCAATCTTGACAGTTTTGAGATCAGCAATTGCAAATGAAGTGCTGGCTTCTTCTCCACCCAGCAAAACCTTTGCCAAAAAGAAGGCATGGAATTGTGAGTGCAGCCTCCCAGCCACCAAACCCCTCCTGCCACAGTTCTTGGCAACTTTCTAACATCTCTGCACTTAGCAGAGCCATCCAGTGAGAACCTGGTCAAATGTTTAATACAATGTTAGCTCGGCATGGAGCTCACAGTACATATTTTAGAAAAAACCCTGGTGCTCACTCTCATAATGTTTCACAGTTGTTCAATGCTCAAAAGTGCAGAAGGGTTGCATCATTGACAAGATATTATTTAGCTCATCAGTTAGAATTGAGTATCTTTAATCCTAAAATATCCCATTGTCATTAAGTAGATTGAGGTAAGGTTAAATTGTTGTGTGGACCATTATTTTGGTCAGATTCAAGCTACTATTAAAATGTTCTTGCATTTGGTTTAAAAATTATTGCGGTCAAGTCAATCAGGGAGTACAGTCATTTCAACTTTGGTAAGATATTGTGGATTACTACAAAATATTAATTGTTCATTTCTTCTCAAGAGTCTTCTCTTCTTTGGCTTGGCTTCGCGGACGAAGATTTATGGAGGGGGTAAATGTCCACGTCAGCTGCAGGCTCATTTGTGGCTGACAAGTCCGATGCGGGACAGGCAGACACGGTTGCAGGGGAAAATTGGTTGGTTGGGGTTGGGTGTTGGGTTTTTCCTCCTTTGTCTTTTGTCAGTGAGGTGTTCATTACTTCTCAAGAGTAATAAACAAATAAAATGTGCTCCTTGATTAAAAAATGTACAAGAACTGTGCATATTTGTCACTCATTTATCTTCTAGCATATATTCCAAAGATGTTTTCTAAGGAAGGTAGCATGTAGTTAGAAGCAAAGGCTCCTTTTGTTTGATGAATTAGACATTTGAAAACCAGGCTTTAGTGACTTGCATTTATAAAGCACTTTCAGATCAATTGTTGCAAATCAATAAGATCAATCAAATAAATTACCACTCAAACTAAGGAGATACTTGCATAGATGAAAAAAAATTGGTCCAAAGGTAACTTTAATATGTAACTATCTTGAATCCTATACAAAACCTGGAAAATGAGAAGAAAAACTGGGCTGAAGGTTCAGATCCACTGTCTTTGACCTGAAACATTATCCCTGCTTCTCTTCCATGTATCCCTGATCTGTGTTTACAGCATTTTCTGTTCTTTAGTTCCAATTTCTAGCATCTGCCATTTTCATTAATTTTTGATTCCTGAAGGTTATACTGGGATCTGCATTATTTCAGTAAACGTGGAGGTGTTGAGAATTATTTTGGTAATTAATATTTTCATTTTGCGTTAGTAGACATCCAACAAGGGAGATCTGTGGACGTTTAGTCAGAAAGGGATTTTATTTTCAATGCTTGGCTAAAGTGGAGGAGCTTAAGAGAATTGCCACAGGCAACTGCTGGGTGTTGAAGTGATAGGATGTAAAAAGAACACCCAGAAATCCTGGAGGAACTCAGCCGGTCTCGCAGCATTAATTGGAGGTAAAAGATATATTACTGACATTTCAGGCCTCAGCCTATTTTTAAGGTCTATGCAAAGAGCAGGAAAATGTCAGGATAAAGCCTGAAGACCGGTAGGTGGAGGAGACCAGACCAACAAAATTAATTAGATATGATAAGTGGAAAGGTGAGAATTGATTTTGGCTCTGTGAAAGGAGACAGAAGGAAAAAGGGAAGAGAGAGAGAGAGTGAGCTGGGGTAACAGCGACAGGGGGAAGAATTGGGGGGGGGGGTTAATTGAAATATGAGGTCAATGTTAATACCATCCGTTTGGAGCATGCCCAGACAGATGAATGGCCAAACTTCATGTGGGAACACCCTGGCCCAGCCGAATGCCTCATACCACAGTGGGGTCAAGGAAGCAGTGTGCTGATATTCTAAGATTCATGACTGTTCTCATTAAGCCATTGTCACCCCCATGTGGTTCACTGGTGTCACAATGGAAGAGTGGGCGGCAAGAGACAAATGATGCCACAAGAGTCCTTAACTAATCTGTCTTCCAATCTCTCTGTATGAGTGTCAGATAAATCTGCAGGAATTCTAATGTTAGAATGTAGTTTGTCTTCCCCTGGAAAACGTTAAAGTAGATTGCAGACTTGTGATCCAGTGTTGGATGATTTCACACCAATTTCGTGGCAGATGCTCTGATACCGTTATGTCTACATTTTTTACACTCTGTCTCGATTCATCTTTGAGGTGCTGGGTTGATAACAATATAATTAGATTCTTTCTGTCAACATAAGATTTGGTTGATGGAGGCTAATATATTTCTTGGTTAACATAAACCACTTTCCTCCTCCTGTTTTCAAAATCACCACAGACCAACCAATTGTTCTCAACCTTTTTTGCCACTCACATACCTGTGGTGCAACCTCTCTATTGTATGTATGTACTGCATGAGCTGGCCCAGCCCCTGAACCTGTGACTCCTCCCTCCTGGAAATCCCTATAAATTCCCAAACCCCTCCTTTGGTACCTCCCTTGGAACTGGGCCAGTAACATGTGAGATGTGTTGATGTCTTAAGGCGATTAACGCCTATTAATCACAACACTCTGTCTAATGTGGTTGATCGATAATACTACAAAACCACCTTAAATAATCCCTTACTAACCACAGAACACCTATGGAGAGAACAGAATGTGTACATTCCCTTCAGGATTAAAGGCAAAATTAACAGGCATATGGAACCTTTGTTTTTGAGGGATATTGTGGATCTGGTTTGGAAGAAGAGAGAGGTGTACAGCAGGTATAGACAATATGGAGCAAATGAAATACTTGAGGAGTGTAACAAATGCAAGAAAAACTTCAAGAAAGAAATCAAGAAGACTAAAAGAAGACACGAGGTTTGGCAGACAATGTGAAGGAAAATCCTAAGGGTTTCTACAGGTATATTAAGAGCAAAAAGATAGTAAGGAACAAAATTGATCACCTTGTAGATCAGAGTGGTCAGCTATGTATGAATCCAAGAGATAGGGGAGAACTTGAATTGGTTTTTTGCATCCGTATTCACTCAGGAAACTGGTGCAGAGTGTCATAGGAAGAAAGGAAGGTTATGGAACCGATATAGATGAAAGAGGAACAGGTCCTTGCTGCCTTAAAGAAAATAAGGGTGGATAAATCCCTAGGACCTGACTAGATAGTTACAAGGCTCTGGCAGAAATATTAAAATGCCTGTGGTGAGGTGCTGGAGGATTGGACAAGTGCTTGTAATGTTCTGTTGTTTAAAAAAGGTTCAAAAAATAACTCTAAAAATTATAGGCCGGTGAGCCTGATAACTGTAGTAGGGAAATTAGTGGAAGGGGTTCTAAGAGATCAGATATATAAGTATTTAGATAGTCAGAAACTGATTAGGTATAGTCAACATGCCTTTGTGTGTGGTAGGCCATGTTTAACAAAATTTAGAGAGATTTTTGAGGAGGTTACCAGGAAAATTGATGAAGGAAAGGCAGTGAATGTTGTCTACATGGACTTTTGTAAGGCCTTTAACAAGGTCCAGCATGAGCGGTTGGTCAGGAACGTTCATTCGCTCGGTGTTCATGGTGAAGTAATGAACTGGATTGCTTCTCAGATTGGAGGCCTGTGACTAATGGTGTGCCTCAGGGCTTGGTGCTGGGATCATTGTTGTTCGTCATCTATATCAAAGATCTGAATGATAACGTGGTTAATTGGATCAGCAAGTTTGTAGTTGACACTAAGTTTGGAAGCATTGTGGACAGCGAGGAAGATTTTCAAAGTTTGCAGAGGGATCTGGATGGAGCAGCTGTAAAAATGGCAGATGGAATTTCATGCAGACAAGTGTGAGGTGTTGCACTTTGGAAAGACAAACCAAGAAAGGGCATACACGGTAAATTGTTGGCCACCGAGGAGTGCGGCAGACTGAGGGATCAGGGAATATAGATCTCTAATTCCCTGAAAGTGGCATCAAATTAGATAGAGTTGCAAAGAGACCTTTTGTCATACTGGCCTTCATAAATCAAAATATTGGGTATAGGAGTTGGAATGTTACTTAAGACTTTGCGGAGGCCAAATTTGGAGTATTGCATGCGGTTTTAGTCAACTGACTACAAGAAAGATATCGGTAAGATTGAAAGAATGCAGAGATGATTTACTAGAATGTTGCCTGAACTTCAGGAACTGAGTTAGAGGGTGAGGTTGACTAGGTTAAGTCTTTATTTCCTGGAGCGTAGAAAAATGAAAGGAGATCTGATAAGAGGTGTATAAAATTATGAGGGGGATAGACAGAGAAAATGTAAGTAGGCTTTTACCACTGAGGGAAGGTTAAATACAAACCAGAGGACATAGGTTAAGGGTGAAAGGGGAAAAGTTTAGAAGGAATATGGGGGAACTTCTTCACGCAGAGTTGTTAGAGTGTGGAATGTGCAGCCAGCTGAAGTGGTGAATGCAAGCTTAATTTGAACATGGACAGGTACATGATTGGGAGATGTATGGAGGGCCATGGACTGAGTGCAGGTCAGTGGGTCTGGGCAGAAAAATGGTTTGGCACAGACCAAAGGGGCCTGCTTCTGAGCTGTAATGTTCTATGGTTCTTTTTAGCTAAATATTGCCTGTAATTACTGTAAGATTTGACTTGTACAGTTTGAGTACAACTCATCATCTGGAGTTTGGGGCTAACTTAAGCAGGCTGACAGCCAGCAGTTTGCTTTATTTTGAAGTCCCCCTTATGCTTAGCCATAGGGTAGGATTTTAAAACAACCTGGAGCTTACATCCACTCCACTGCCAGACTCAACAATGAGCCCAGCAATAGAGCCTGTGGCTGGCTGAATTGTTTATATTTTGTATTGCTTTACGATAATGGTTTAATAAGTTAATGATATTTACATTCTTTTTGAAAACATAATATATCTAATTTTAAATTATTTATGTGTATGTTAACAGTTTTATATATCTCTGGCAATCAGTGAAACTTTTAAAAGTTCAGAACATTGGACAGTGATGAGCTCACAATGAACTTCGGAGCATGCAAGCAAGGTAAGGCCACAGACATATCCTGCTTCAGGTCTAGACACCTATTTGAAGCTACCCTATCTGTGGAATTCCTCCCTGGTCCAGAGGGTATTCAGCAAGACCTGATCCAAAATGAATGATATTCACAAGCAAGGAAACCTGTTCAAAAAAAAATGGGGTAGGTGCTTGAGAGCAGAAAAAAATTAGTGGTGACATGATATTCAGATGAGAAAATTTGTTGGATGTTGCCGAAGAAGCTTGCGTAGTGCTGCCTTCTGCTGGTATCAGCTGCTCATTACAGCACAGTGCGCACTCCCAACAGTTGGGACAGTGTCAGCTTCGCTGAACATAATTCTAATGATTGCTATGGCAGCATTCGCTTTCTACTTTTGGGTGTGATATGATTGCAGCATTTCCAATGACGAATGCTGCATGGCGCCTATTGCCATAGGCGCGCCACATTTGC